>NW_008649280.1:3415-5485 GCF_000247585.1 Phytophthora nicotianae INRA-310 | reverse complement strand
GGTTCGAGACTTGTTTGCTTTCTACAAGATAAACAATCATTTGTACGCCAAAATCGCTGAAAGTGATCCTGCAGAAAATAGCGAGTACACGGATGCTGATCTTGAAGCAGCATTTGTCGAGTACGTCCCGGACGACGAAGGTTCAATTGATGGAGAAATCGATAGAGAGCAACAAAATATTCGTGGGGAATCCGACTCATGGCGTGTGATGTGTAAAACTAACGAATGCAGTGTACTGGAGCGGCGGATTGGTTTGGCTAATGCTGGAACACCTGTAGCAGTACGAGAACTTTCTGTACTATCACAAGCTGATAGAACTAAAGAACGTGAGCGTGAATTTGAGGTTTGAAGATCAAGTTTCTTTGCAAATGACATTTCTGGAACATTGCTGGCACGAATATTCCCGGATCTATTTCCTTTTGGGCGCGCACCCAGGCGAGCAGCGGCATGTCAAAGTGTCCGTGCAGGAATGTATCAAATATTACACGATGCTGAGTGAGCGGCAATTCGATGAGGATGCACTGTTTACATTGGTTGCTTTTGACAAGATCTTCATGATGAGTATGTATATCCAGAATCACGTTCGTTGTCAAAGGTTTCCGCATCTCCTGGAAGGGTATGATCGACTCACCAGCGAGCAGTTAGGGAAAGCTCTGCTCGAGAATGAAAGGCGACTCCAAGGGTGCTTACCATGGAGGCAGGCGGACAACTCTGTCGCTCAAAAATGTCTTAAGACAGTAGAGATTGGCTCACGCTCGGTGTGGGGCAGCAATGCTGAAAGGTCTCAGTGTCGTCACAAGGCGTTTGCCTACCAGACTAGGTTCGGACAGCCAGCTTTGTTCGTAACGTTGACCGCAAATTCCGACAATTCACTTGTGCTGGCCCATTACACTGGAGTTCTATCTGTCGATTCCTTGTTCGATTTACTTGAAGCTCGGTTACCTACAAAAGCGGAATTACGTGGAGCCAGCAGAGAGAATGACTGCGCGTCAGCACGTCTCTTTATGACGCACGTGGTTGCCTTTAATCGTCATGCGTTACGCATCGACCCGCGAACACGGAAAAAATTATCATATCGTGGTTTACTTGGTGACATCAAGGCCTACTTTGGGATGGTGGAAAGCCAAGGCCGTGGTACTTTGCATATCCACTTACTAATCTGGCTAAAGCACTGCCCTCCGAATTCAACTGCTGTCATGAAAATCTTAGGTTCACCTCAAGGAAATGTATTTCGTGAGCGAGTCGCATCCTATGCCGATAGTATCGTACGAAACGATCTGCCTATCTCTCTCGATAACTACAACTGCTCAAGTTGTGGGGCTTCTCATGAACGTCTCATTGGACTTCAGATACCCGAGCAGGCCCGAAAGGATCCGACGGTAAGGTCCACTAAAACTCGTTGTCGTTGCAGACCTGCAGAGCCTACACTTGTATCATGTGGTCGTTGCTGTGCCCAGATTAGCTCCCAGCATCTCATTCACAATACATTGCTGAAGGCGCGGCCGGAATGCTGGCCCATTTGGCGACAACCTTTGTCACCTAGCGAAATTGAACAGCAGGCAGTGGCCGAAAGTGTTTGTCGTAGCACGAAGAAGAAAGCGGTGGACATTATATGCGATCGTGAGTCCGTACACGCGAGCTACTGTTGTGACCTGTCAATTCGTGAGCGTGAAAAGCTTACTGCAGACCTACTGCATCAGGCTAACCACCAGCAAATGCCACTTTGCAAGGCAGATGATGACCCATTTCGAAATGACACGCTTGCTTGCTTACTAGAAATATCACCTCCATCTACTTCTTATGCGAGGATGGATTACATGGTGGCCTCCCTGGCGGTTTTGCAGAACCAGCATCTTTGGTGCCACACAACGAGTTGCTTTAAAAATTCTGGAGTTACCAAGAGTGATACCTACTGCAGACATCGCTTTCCTCGCTGTCCCGTACCAGGTACCAGTTTTCAATCGTCCGGGGTTGAGTTGAAACGGACTTTGGGTCATGAATTTATTAACGGGTTTAACTATGAGTTAATAGCCACGTTTAAGTGCAATCATGACATTCAAGTTCTTCTTG
>NW_008649280.1:0-645 GCF_000247585.1 Phytophthora nicotianae INRA-310 | reverse complement strand
GAGAACAACCGTATTTGCTGGTGTCGCGTGTGACGTCAAGATCAGTTTTTACAGCTCTCAAGCCACTAACTAACGACATTATTCAATGGGTCAAGCCTTCTCAAGCGACTTTAGATGAAGAAGCACGGCTTAAACGTCTCAACGCGGACACGATCAAAAGACGGAAGCCTCGAGTTGAGTGAATTTCGTTAAAAGCAAGTTATTTTATGTTATTAAACGAAGTATTGTGGTGGAGTTTGCTTGTAGCACGAGATGTCCAAATTCCTGGTGGTCTAGTACTGCGTCTCTTTTTCCTTCTTCTTTTCGAGCAACCTGTGTCTGCTTTTTGGCCGCTCCTCGTCGCCACTGGCATCGATGCTAGTGCGTCAGGTCTTCCTGCCGTTGCTGTCTCTGCTCCTGGCCAAGTCAGACGGCTGCGCACTGCGCACATTGTTTGTGTATTCTTCCTCTTCGTTGTTTTCTAACTTTTCCTGCCGTCCACGCTCTCCGCAGGCCACCCCATTGGCGATTGACAGTTGGGGTATGTTGCTGCTGCATCGATGTAGGCGTACGTACGCAGCGCCATAGCTGCCGTGGAGATGCCGTCACAGATATTTTGTTCTAAATAACAGGATCGATGAGCACGGAAGATGTGTTTTATGGCGG
>NW_008649279.1:11968-12663 GCF_000247585.1 Phytophthora nicotianae INRA-310 | reverse complement strand
CACCAATCAGCGTCCGATAAGACGCCACCGTTCAAAGGTTATTGGCCGAAATGTAGCCGATGGTGCAAAAGAAAAAAACCGGAGGAAGTATAAAGCTTAAAAGGAAGCATCGAATTATCAAAACAACCCTTACTGAGATCTGTGAGTCATTTTTGAATGTATGCCGCCAACCACGACTTGTTCGGCGAAGGGTTGGTCAATCGTTTATGGTTGGAGGCCCCGCCCATATGAGTGTTGAAGAAGAAGCTCCGGGAGGCCTCAAGACGCTACGGTATATAGAGGGTCAGATAGTACGGCAGTACACGACATCAACAACATTCGCAAAAATCCGTATGAAGATAGACATAGCATTTTGCAATTCAACACCGAATATGGTACAAGGTTGCATTAACAAGGCTCGCTCAATCTAGTAGAGCTGCTGAAACATATACTAGCTAGTGGTGACGTAGAAGGTGAGTTCGATTGCGCCTCAGATACCTCACCAAGCGACCTTAGTAGCGATGATACAGCGACAGTGGTGGATAGAATACACAGTTTACAAAAGTTTATAACTTCAGCACAAATGTGATTTCGGGATTTTTAAGCAAATGCATAAGTAACTAGATAACAAGTCAGCATTTATTAAGGAGTGGTTCATTGAAACCAAGTCTGCTTGACCCGCCATTGCTATCAACAGCAGTTCATTTTTCTGATTT
>NW_008649279.1:11003-11868 GCF_000247585.1 Phytophthora nicotianae INRA-310 | reverse complement strand
GCTTTAAATTGTCGTGGTTGTGAAAAGCGGCAAAACACTCAACGTGAAAGCCTACCTTGCGCTGTGTGCACCTGTATCGAGCCTTTTTTTATGTTTCGCAGGCTACACAAGTGGCAGACTAGCTTTTTACTGCTGTCCTCGGTTGAGTTGGGAGTTATCATGTGCAGGGAGGTATCCATGCCGACAACCTCTTCAAGTGTCTCGGTGGCTGCTTTTTGCCTCCACCTCACGTCTTCGCTTGTTCTGCTTCTCATTACTGGTAAGAATATAGGCAATCCGGGGCTTGAATTTCCGAGTCGATAATACTTCCACAGCTGATGGTCTAGTTGTCTTGATCAAAGTGTACGCATTTAGAATGGCAACATCCATCATCCACGTGAACATGCTCACCCCTAGGCGTTTTTCTCGCCGCCGAGTTGGGTTTGTACTGCGCAATTGGTCGACCCGATCAACTGCATTCATCCACAGAATATACGCGGCAATAAGCGTAGGTGCCATAAAGATTTGGCGGTGTAGCATTCGATCTTCTGTCCAGCGCTGAATCGGATACGTGCCATGACAGCAAAAGACTGCTTCAGGAGAGGAAGCAGTTAGAGTTGGTGCTGAAGGTGTTGCCTTCAAATCGTTGCTGTAAAAAATGACAACTTTTCGATCTTTGAATATAATGTAGCCTGCTTTCTCCACTTAACGGTTTTCGCCACGTACGCCGTTCGTTTCTCCTTCGCTATGCGGCGCTGAGCTTTCAAGCGCCTTTTGCTTTTCTACCCACCCCGGCGCAGGACCTACTGCGGCAACTAACTCCCAACCACCTCGTGCTCCTTTATCGACTCATTGGACAGCAGCTCCAACACCTGGCTTATTCCAC
>NW_008649279.1:6470-8198 GCF_000247585.1 Phytophthora nicotianae INRA-310 | reverse complement strand
CAGAAGATTTGCTGTAGTACCGTAGTTTATGAAAGGGGGCAAAATGCTCCCTTTGATGGCCTAATGACTTGACCTTCTATACTATAATATAGCCAGGTCAAAAGTACCTGTTCGCGAAAGGGTTAATGTAAAAATCTAATTACCACAACACTAGCTACTGAGCAGGATAATACCCAAGCCACGCAACAGGCCAGTAGCTCATCGACTAGAGCTGTTGGTAAGAGACGGCGTCGCGGTGAAATGACAGCAAACTTGTCAAGCTTCAAGAGGAATACGATGAGCTGAAAAGGTCTTAGTAAAGAATAATCTGCCCGTTTTTTCCCGGAGAAAAGTTCAACTGGTTCGGTTGGCGGTCCATGAGGCTGTTGGTGGTTTGGCGGGAAATTGACGAGTGGCTCCAATTCCTTTACCAGTGGTTCAATAAGGTTTTAGCACACCAGCAAATTACCTAGATAAAAATATTTTAATTAATTTGATTGGTTAAAACATGCTCATTATGATCTCCTGTAACTGTACTGCAAAACCCGATCCACAACCATTTCCATTATGATATGATGTAAGACACGAGTATTAACCCTTTTAAGTCTATAGCCTAAAGTATACTTCTCTGGCTCTCTTAGGTCACACTTTTTTAATTTGATCCAATGATCAGCCCGGATTGCACTAATATACCAAACATATCTGATCTCGCCGCATGATAGAATGATAGCTCGTCATGCAACAACGTTCCAGTGGTGCATACAAATACGAGGAGCCCATTTAGGAATGCCTTTGTTCAGCTTCTGCCGACACCAATGGTGGACTCGGACGTGTTCGACAGCGCCGCGATGGGGCCCTAGTCAATTACTGTTGCGGCCCGGGGCCACAGATGAGCTGGCTGGTATTGAATGTAAGTCCCATAAGGACATTTGTCCTGCAAAACTGGTGGAAATTGGTTATTTTCTCCTGGGTATAGTGAATCCCTATTACTGGTTGATTACACTTCTTTCCATTTGGAAAACTTAGGACACTGTGCCCTGCGATAAGCAAGCTATTGGGTACAATGTCCTGCAAATCCTGGCGAATGTAGCTAAAAATACGAGTTTGATGTTATCCTTGATAAGAGCATCAACCGAACCTCTAGCAGCAACAGAACCCATGAAAAACTATAAATAAAATTTCACAATAAAATTGACTTAACCATATTGTTTCCATTACATTTCCTATTGTAGAAATTTGCAAAATTTAATCGAGTTATTTTTGTAAAACGATGCATAATGCCACCTCTTACAGCAATTTCCAGCGGGTCAAAAAATAATTTAGTCAAATCTCGAGTACAAATTTTAAGATACTGTTTTGTAAAGCGTGGAATAATGCATCGTTTTGCTGTATTTCCGGTAAGTGTCTAATTGGTTCAAAATTATTTATTGATTTTTGATTGGTCGATTTTGTAAAATGATGCATTATGCCATGTTTACAACGATGGGCAACAAATGGGTTAATGTTGTTGTAGGTGATGAGATTTAAGCTTGTCTTTAACGTGCGATAAACGCTCTCTTCTCGATCGTTCTCCTGGTGTACAGCACTCATAGCATCCAAGTGCTGCATTTGCCGAAACGTGGCACTCTCCGATAACGTGACTCCTGCGTCGTTGGGCTCGCGGGTATGGCTAATCGCCCAGGCCGCGCGAGCTATATCGCCTACGCGCACGTCCAGTTATTCAGCCAGATACGTGTCGATGGTACCCGC
>NW_008649279.1:0-535 GCF_000247585.1 Phytophthora nicotianae INRA-310 | reverse complement strand
CCTTCACATTCGAACGTGACAAACTTCTACCAGACCATGGGCTCCGAAACCGAGATAATACACAAACCTGGGCCAAAATATCTGCAATAGCAATATAATAACGACTTTTTGTAGTTTAGTGTTTAAAACCGTAAAAAAAAGCACGCTGTTCCTAAATGTCCTCGCTGCTGTCTAGCTGAGAGATACACTGCAATCGTCCTAGCGAGAACTGAATCAGTTCCGATAAGTACTACCGCTCGAAACGACATTACGATATCCAATTAGTTGAAGTTAAATTTGAAACTTCAACACGATCTTTTCGGTGTACAATTTTGTGGTCCGGAAGTCATTCCTATCTTGCAAAAAAGCGATTCTAGAAATTCGCAGTGATGAACAATACTTCAGCACGCTATATTTACTGCTAGCGTGCTCTATCTAATTTTATTTTAACAGCACGATAATGTTCAGCTGGCCATTAATAATTCCAAGTCCATAATTACTACGTGGATACTTGCAGTCACGATTCTTGAGATTTCAACAATGAGGTGCAAGACTG
>NW_008649278.1:7698-9655 GCF_000247585.1 Phytophthora nicotianae INRA-310 | reverse complement strand
TGTGAATGTAGTACTTCCACAGCTGTAACGAGCTGTTGAAAAATTCGTTTTGCTCGAGTTTCTGATAATCGCTGACCCGGAGCTCGTCGTAGTATCTCGCACAAACTGGTCCCTTTTAAGAGCTCAGTGACGACGTGTATTCGTGTTGGAGATTCGAAGACTTCCACAAACCGCATGATGTTCGGATGCGCACGCAACCGCGACAGTATTCTTACCTCCTGTCGGACACGACGCCACTCAAATGCATCTCCGCCAAAGCCTCCATTAACCTGATCATCCACTGGTAAGCACGACCTCGCACCATGCAAACGACTGTAACTTTTAATTGCTACGGGAGTGCCACTGAGTCGATGAGTAGCGGAACGTACACGACCAAACGTGCCACGACCAATCTCATTTCCCACGGAATACCAGCAGGTTAAATCATCCAGTTGGTTCACAGTATCGTCCAGGGTCCGTATCAAATCAAATTTGTCTGCAGTATCTACAGTTTGACGCATCTTGTCAATAAAAGTTTGTACAGCCTGCTCTGCTAGCTTTAGTTGTGTGGTTGACAGAGTTGATAGTCGAGATGGCAGTTGAGTCAATGCATCGCTATTATTGTGCTGTTCAACCCGGTCGTAGACACTTTGAAGCTGATCCTCTGTTGTGATTTTTTTCACAGAGCGTTGTCTTGCCAATATACCGGAGTATCCAGAGTTCCCTCGCGCATCTTGTAAAGCACAGTCCAGACGATTGACCCGCCGAGTTCTAGTTTTTAGCGGTCCATCCGCAGTGGCTTCTCTAATGCATCTCACAGGCCTCCGAGTAGTTAGTCGCCGTGGTGTTGCCACTTTGTCCGTGAGGTCTAGCATGAGTCTGTCGCTGGGCTTATGAGTATTTCGGGATACTTTGCACAATGTGAAACCATTAATCGACGTACTCAAGAAACGGGTTTCTAAACCCAATACTCCTCAACGGCATTGCTCTAGTAACTTTGGGGTAAATCGCTTACCGGTTCATTTCACGACAACGTTCCTCTCAGTACGATGGATAGCCAGTTGTCACCAACAAGAGCTGGTGCTGCGGTCACTCAGGCTTTGGGAGAGATCGGACTCCCGCCCACAAGAAAACCTCCAGCCTCCTCTCTATTGACAACAAGACGGACACCTCCACAAGCGTTGACCACTACACAAAGGACACCATTTACTCCTTATGGTCGACCGTGGAAACCTATGTTCGGGAACCAGCTACAGCATGTCAAGAACGAGAATCAGCGGGCCGTGGAGAAGCAGATCGATACGAGTGCAACTCAGTCACACACCGCTATTGCTATCCACGAAGAAGCAACGATTTACGACCCGGACAAAGATGATAGGCGCTCTACTAGGGGACTATTTCGTCTTCGCACAAATCAAGTTATCCAAAAACAATTAAACCAACTTGAGCAGAGCCGTCAGCGTCAACACAAAGAAGAAGGCGATGCACAGACCGTTGATGAACCCGATGAGCTACCGGGGATCGATCCGGTGAGTATTCCTGCTAGCAGCGAGGCGAATATACCAGAAGTGAAGGCGACAAACGTGGCCCAACAACCACCACCACCGACTGAACCCCCGGCTGTGCCACTGCTTCGCCGGAAGATAGCACGCCATCGGCATCAGCCGCAATCTCCACCTTTACATCAGCGCAACACGACTGGTATAGCTGCAATTTTAACTCCACCTAAGCAACCTCAAACGCTATTTTTTCAGACTGATGAAGAAGATCACGTTGAGAACTGTTCTGTTGCCGATCCTTCCGTCGTCTCCCCCACATTTGGCACCGACCCAGAGACTGACAAGACTACCGAAGAAAACCCCGTTGAAAACCGCAGTTCTCCAACTCGCAATGCCCCTAATTACGAGTTCGATCGAAGATCCAGTGACGAACAAAATGGAGATGATGATAGTTTCAGAGACGCGGGGGTTCCTGAGCG
>NW_008649278.1:3663-5043 GCF_000247585.1 Phytophthora nicotianae INRA-310 | reverse complement strand
AGCTTCGAGGTTTCGCGCGGTGTCGCCGCCATGAGCGAGCTGGTCAAGACACTCATTTCCGGTACGTTTTTCTCAACCCAGTGGCAATAATTGGCTAATAATTGCAAAAGATTAAGCATGGTGATGGCAAATTCTCTAACGGTGGCGGCAAATGTGCATACTTTTTTTACAATAGATGATGCCGACGATGACGAGGTGCAGGAGATTCCTCTGCCGAATGTCAAGAGCCCTGTGCTCTCCAAGGTGATTGAGTTCTGCAGCCACCACCACAACAACCCCATGCGCGAGATTGAGAAGGTGGGTTGAGATCATTTATGATTAGTATACACATTGTCTAACCTTGTATGTATACATGGCAATGCAGCCCCTCAAGAGCGCTGATATGCACGATGTGGTGTCCGACTGGGACGCCAACTTTGTGGACATTGAGCAGGAAATCCTGTTCGAACTCATCCTGGCTGCCAACTATATGGACATTAAGAGTCTGCTGGACCTGGCCTGCGCAAAGGTAGCTAGCATGATCAAGGGCAAGACCCCTCAGGAGATCCGTGAGACGTTCAACATCGTCAACGACTTTACGCCCGAGGAGGAGGCGCAGATCCGCGAGGAGAACAAGTGGTGCGAGGAGGCTTAAGCTTAAAGTTATCCTGGAGCAGTTAACGACGCAACTCCAAGCGAGACAGTGATGCTGGTATGCAGAGCATCCGTCAGTTGGAAGTCCCATCAGCGAGCATGAAGAAAAGAAAAGCGACAGGACGTCTATGCTGGCTCTGCGGCGTGTGCTCGGTAGCGAATATCGGTGAAAGAAGACGAGGAGGGAGGAGCTTGCAGATCTCTCGACGTGTTTTGAGTTCTTTGGAGCCGAAATGAAAATATCTCGCGCGTTTTATTTTTTTTACGATGCATTAAAATCAAGCAGTTCATTTCGATACTTGCAACAAGGTTTGCAAACCGCTGCTAGATTTTGTTTTGGTGTGGGCACTGCAATACTGTTTTAATCACACACTTGTAATAGAGGACTAAGTAGCGGATTAAGATGTTTCATCCGTAATTGCGCGGCCCCTTTGGGGGAAACAGGGCCACAAACTCAACGGGACGGGTCGCTGGTATAAACGGTTGCTTTGGCAGTCGCTTGTAAGACCTGGCTGCATGAAGAGGCAATGCCGAGTCTGTCGCAAATAGGACTGCGAGATAGAAAGTGAGGCCGCAACCCCACAACTATCCTTCTAGGGACTTCTCTATACTCGAGCAAATACGCAGATCTATTCCTTCTAAACACTTGCGCTCAATCTGCTCCGTTTGGCAAATGACAACTTACGCGGAAACAGTGGCAATAAACGAAAAAAATGACTGGTTGAACGGTATCCTACAATTTTGCCT
>NW_008649278.1:0-498 GCF_000247585.1 Phytophthora nicotianae INRA-310 | reverse complement strand
GGCACACTGTCAAAGGAGAAGCTGGGTCTCGCTGAACTGGTTTTCGCTGTCTCCTTCGAGTCACTCGATCCAAATGAAAACGCGCTCTTCGAATTCGCCTTCGGGACAACCCCAAATGGAGACGATGAGGTGTCTGGTGCCTTTCCACTGCTTCCGAACAGAGATTTTGACTTCGTTGGAGTGACGGTGCTAGCTGATGTGCTGGTTTGCGCAGAAGAGTCCTCCGGCTTTGATCCAAAAAGACTCTTCCCAAAAGAACCGAAACCAAATGAAGACGACGATGTTGTCATGTCCGAAGTAGTTGACTGGCCAAACACTGGAGGCTTCGGTTTTGAGGTTGTATCCGGGTGATATCCACTGCCGCTTGAGGCGCCAAAAGCAGGAGGCTTCGGCTTTGACGTCGTGTCCGGAGGGTATCCGCTTCCACTTGCAGCACCAAAAGAAGGCGGTTTTGGTTTTGACGTCTAACCTTGTATGTATACATGGCAATGCAGCCCC
>NW_008649277.1:7367-9001 GCF_000247585.1 Phytophthora nicotianae INRA-310 | reverse complement strand
AGTATAGAGTGCAGAGACCACAATATATGCAGACAAGTGGGTTTGCTAGCGTCCAGCATTTTGGTCGGTAGCTTGAATTTCGTAAGTGCCTACTTTTGTAAATTGTTTTGCCAACATTGATACAAATCATATTATATTTTTGTAGATAGCTCCAATAATCGGTTTTTTTATTGCAACAAAACTGGTTTTAGTGATACAGACGATCCCCTCGGTAGTAATCCCTTGGCGTGGAATACTCCTCAACAGCAATAAATTAGATACAAGGTACATAGAAACCCAATATATTATTCCCTCTCACTCCTCAGTTGTAAAATGGAATGCATTTGAAGTCATATACTCTGGGGTGCTTAACTATGGAACAGTAGTCATAACTGCACAAGAGCATTATTGCTGCCAAGTCCGATCGGAACGTTGAACCGATGAAGCCTATCCTTTTGACCACTTTAGACGTGACCTGCTATCGTGTACTTATATATATATTCTGCGAATTATATTTTAGAGTCTCCCATGGATCCGATTATCCTCGCATAGTTCATGTATGAGCCTATAATGGTACCCTCTTTACATTAATTGGCTTGCTGTTCTCCAGTGAATGAGCTCGTAAAATTGATATCCTACAGATGAAGAACACGCCTCTCCGTAACTTAAATGATCAGATTGTCCGAAAATACTCTATATTACTGTACAATGCCGTGTTTTGCATGGAGAAGCTCTGGATTTTTAAGTCATAATTAGAATCTCTGCCTATGTTTAATTGAGGAAGTACGAATATTATCTTAGCTTTACTAATTAGACCGGCAATGATTTAATATAACATAATAGAACTACTATTTGTACTAAAATTCATTCACTGCTGTCCGTGTTTGCTACGGTAAATTGAATTGATTACCTCGATTTGAGATGGAATCGTAGATTGCAGCTGCTTTACGGAGGCAGGTGACTCCAGTTCAGTATTATATTGAATTACCTGTCAGTCCCGCAATAGTAATAAAAACACTTCAAAAGCCAACAATAATAAAATTGCTGTAAATACTGCAATACTTAAGCCCTTTAAGCTCTTATTCGGTGGCTAACGTCGTCACATCCTAATCTTGTTCGCACGGATAAACATTAGAAGCGCGATATTCGGAGGTAGAATAAATGTACCCTGGTGATGAGGCACCAGCTTACATTGCGAAACAAAGTCCCTCACACAGCCGATAGAGCAAGATTGTTCCCTGTTTGACAAGAGCTTCATATGTAGAAAGTAGAAGTGAATTGCAAGATGAATGGCTAAATGCAGACGACCGCCTAAAGAGTCGCTTGGACTTTTCTAACTTCCGACTAGCAGTTAAGAAACTACTTGTGTGCGTGTATTACACCTACTCGTCGAGGACAGCACGTCCACGGCGGGTACCAAGATAAAGACTGTTGGTTTTGAGTGCTCGTAGTAGGAGGCAAAAGATGAAGTGAGATTAGATTTATCTTCTTAAACTGCTCGCGAGTATTCTTCTCCTGTGCTTTCTGCGCTCCCTGTGTTCCTCTCATCAACGTGCTTACCTCAAACGCCTCATTAACTTGCCTTGACTAAGCTCGTTCACTCACAGTCCCCGTAGGCACGTTCCGCTTCCTGCCGCCGTCGGATCTGCTTCACC
>NW_008649277.1:3426-3932 GCF_000247585.1 Phytophthora nicotianae INRA-310 | reverse complement strand
TTTTGCTTGTCCTCGCGCTGCTTGTAAGTCTGAATGCTCTTGGCAGTCGTGGCTGCCTCCGCCACGAGCTCCTTCTTCACAGTCACGTCCGGTCCCTCTTTCGCACCCAGCCCTTTGCTGCGCCCGGCAGTCTTCGGCCCCACAGTCTCCTCCATGGTGCTCGACCTGCTTCTCCCCGGATTTTTAAATGAGCCCTCTGACCTGGCATATGTCATCTCCGTCACCAGTGACTGCCACCCACACCAAAACCTACCATCGCTATCACTGCGAGCGCCGACAATGTTCCTGTCCCTCGCAGCGGACAGACTGCATTTTGTCCGAAATTCAGGCTTGGCTGTCCAGTTTTTATATTTTCTCCTGGTTGCCTCTGAGCCTTCGCCATCATCCGTTGACTCCTCGTGGTGGACCCATGAGTACTCGTCATCGCTAGATCCGTCCACATGGACAATCTGCGAGCACTCGTCGCGCACCATATCAACACAGACATCTTGTACCCCGACACCCTG
>NW_008649277.1:0-681 GCF_000247585.1 Phytophthora nicotianae INRA-310 | reverse complement strand
TTGCTGTTTGTCCTCAAATATTCTCTAATATCTGGTGGTTCGACACTGAAGTAGTCGCTTGCAGTATTTCATCCACGAATGCATGTGATGCAATTCATTAAGATACCAACCCGATACATTTGTCCAACAGGTTGTGTACCGACACGATGATTTGACTTGACGTCCTGCGTTTTCCAATAGTTCATTACTTGAGCATAAGACCACTGGACAGACACTCTGACCTTGCTCATCTTGCTGTTAATATCCTTTTGCGCCTTCGAACGGGCTCAGCATCACATCGTCTCGGCCATAAGCACAATCACCAAAAATTCGGTAGTCAACGAAACGAGAATCGCTGCGAACTTGGTCAGCCAGGCCGGATTTGGCAAACATCTTAATGACGTGGTTGCGGCCTGGGAATGGTCCGAACAGATGGATAATTAGTCCATCCGGGGTAACTAGAGTCTGAAATTTGAGACCATGCTTGTGCTTGTGACCATTGTAAACGGATTGCTGCATCAACATCTTACCAGTGCCATTTTTCCTTGGATGTGGACGGCAAATACCTCGAACCGTGCCGTCAATAAAGCTCCAAATGTTTGTGTACTGGGATCCTGCTTCAAAGATTGCATTTGCGTACACACAAAGTCGTGTAGCTGCGATGAGACCGCCAAATGCTAGTAACCTCTTTTACTTGACATC
>NW_008649276.1:8573-9903 GCF_000247585.1 Phytophthora nicotianae INRA-310 | reverse complement strand
AGTGTGCTTGTTTTATGGGTAGGCGAAAGACTCGCCAACCCGAAGATCCGTTTGTAAACAACACAGAGTCCTTGAGTGATCGTCACAAGCAACTCGATCAGCTTCGCCTGGACTTGTGGTTAACAACGGTCAAGCAACTTAAGCTCGTCCGCCTGATCCGAAACGAAATTCCGGATTCTAAGGACGCAGCCGCCTGGAACGTCATTCACGACTTCAGCGAATTGCTCAAAAACGTATTGAGCAAACCCAAGAGATTCTTGAAGGATCTTTTGATCACTCCATCCACGTAGACAAGAAACGTAGATTGTAGGGAGGAACTTTAATCGGAACCTTCTTTTTCGCTTCGTTAACTTCGGTTTAGGGTTCTGGTATCTTTAAGACTAGCGCTGAGAAGTCCAGTTTGTAATGGCTCAAAGAAGGAGTCGTGCAGCTGAGCGCCCGTCACCGAACCCTCGTCCTCATCAACAGAGCCGCGTAAGTGCTCCGAGCGACACTGAAGCTACTCAACCTACGATGCGAACAAATACAAGATCGCAAGCGTCAAGTGAAGGGACCAGTACTAATGCGCAGGCTGAGTCAGCCTTCCCGGCTACTGATTCTGCTCAAAATGCGGCCGGACCTGAGACGATGTCCATGCAGCACCTGCTAGTATACATAACGCAGCAGCAACGGCAGTATCAAGCTCAGACGCAAGCGCAAATGCAAGCCCAAATTCAACAAGCTAATGCGAGATTCGAATATCTCGTTGCCGCTAGGGGTGAGCAGAAAAAGAAGGACCCTCCGATGTATGAAGGAAAGTATGGTGAAGACATTGAGTTATGGATCTTCGCTACCGAGCAGTACTATACAAGCAGACGTGAGTTAATGGAGGCAGATTTGTCCGGTTTCGTGACGATTATTTCCAGCAACTTAGGCAAGTCAGTGTTGAACAGGTACCGCGCTTTTATAGCCGAATGTGAGAGAGCGAATATGAACACCACGTGGTCGTTGTATAAGCAACAACTACGCACGCGCTTTCGACCAAAGGACTTCGAGTACGATCTTCGTGAAAGAATGTTTCGTCTCAAACAGAACGAAATTATCCACGAGTATGTCTCGAAGTTTCAAGACTTATTGTCGCAGACAGAACTGGCGATCAGCGAGTTGGACAAGCGTTTCTTCTTTCAGAACGGTTTAAGAGAAGAGACCGCAAGGAAGATCAAAGAAGAGAGTCCTTCGACATTGCAAGATGCCATTGAGATTGCGTCGAATTTTGAGTTTGCGCACTACTCGGGAAAACCCCCAAGAGCTACTGCGAAGGGTTCGCAAGGATCGTCAAGCTCGGGGCATC
>NW_008649276.1:4209-5613 GCF_000247585.1 Phytophthora nicotianae INRA-310 | reverse complement strand
GAGCACAGCGCCTTAACCCTTTCCACTTTAGTAAACTATAGTACACAAAACTAGGATAGTTGGTATCAAAAGGAGGCAACGTGCCTCCTTTAAGGCCAGTTATTCCCTAATCGACTTGAACGCTTGTAGGAAAATTGTGAAGTGAGCATTACAGTAAGGTTAAAGTTAGTAAGTAGAGGGTCTCGAAGAGCACCCAGGAGAGTGGATCGTCCTAATGTTCTTGTCTGCTTCCGTTCAGCGTACTTCTACCAGAACAATCCGTTATCTGTGCAATGAAACCCGGAGCGGGTAACACTTCCCCCTTCGATGAAAACGACTTAACCCGGTTAGGCAATGCCATGAGCTGAGGCCATTGACTTGACTGCTGTGTCTTTTTTGTTTTGCGCGGCAAATAGCTTGACGAGCGCTGGCACATATTCCAGCAGGTTCTACACGGGCTCCCATGTGTTCTCAAGCTCACATAACCCACGCCACTTGACCAAAAGCTGATGCATCACACTAGTCGCGTCCTAGCGAGCTTTCAGCAGCTTCTCCACAACATGTCCTTCTCTGTTGTGCGCGACGTGAGCGATAAGATCCTCCGTGATCCCCAGCGAAGAATCCGAATAGAACTTGAGCCGGGTCGCATGAGCTTCATTTGTTTCTCCAGTTAGTAAGTTCTCCACTGTGAACACCCAGTTCGACGACGTGTCAACAACTCTAGCGGGGCCGCACCACTTCACCCGAAGCTTCGAGTGACGATGACTCCAAACATCCGCATACAAAACAAAGTCCCCAGTTGCGAATTGCGCCATCTTGGCAGCGCGTTTGAGCGATTTTGCTCGCCCCTTTCTTTCCGCTGCACTTCGTCCAATTGCCACTCGCTTGTGTAGTTCTTCGAGAGCCTTAGCCAATTTAGCGAAATTAGCTCCACGAATTGCCCTGACCTCGTCCAAACTGGCCGCTTCCATGCCTTCAGGAGTCACCACTGGGTCCAGCGGATTAATGGCGGGCAAACCTGCCATCGCCGTGATCGGCGCCACTCCTCCAAGTGAATCGGAAACACATTATTAAGCACCATCTGCACGATTTTAATCACTTTGGGCCAGTCCGTCTCAGGTAACCGCCACTCAGACAACAGCGCCCGAACAGACCGCAGCACCTCGCGCATTACCACTTCCACCGTCCCATTAGCCCATGGGGATCGTGCGGTGGTAAAATGGTGGTGTGCTCCCAACGCTCGTTGCAAATCCGCAATTAATGCATTCTTGAAGTGTGTGCCTTGGTCTGAGACTCTAACGGGGTACGTACCCCAGTGTACCCAAGTTACATAAAGAGTGATCAGTCACTCTTGTAATACCTGGTACATGGTACCAGGGGCTCTAGGAGCCAATCATTGCATATCTACATAGCTTCACTATAGGT
>NW_008649276.1:0-509 GCF_000247585.1 Phytophthora nicotianae INRA-310 | reverse complement strand
GGTGAACAGAGACGAACGTCGACAACAGCTACGGCAGCGTTTGGATGAAACTGAACGCGTTAACGCTACATCAGCTGAGGAAGAATCGCCGGCGTCTAAGCTACACCGTAAGAACCGAAGGAATCAGGCACAGAACTGATGTAAGGCACGGAGTCGAGAACTCGACCTCCTAACTCAGCAGGTGAATAACGTTTCGGTTGCCGATGGTTCCACCGTAACTTCAGGAGTACCGACAGTACCTGTGACAACTGCTGTTGGATTGGCGGTCCCCCTACTACGGTGTGTGCCCACCGCAACGCGTGGAAGTGGCCTGGTGAAAGCAAGGTGGTCTGTTGTCTCGAGGGAAAAGTCAAACTACCACCTCTGGCTCCAGCGCCAGCAAAACTTTTTCAGCTTTATGGAGACCCTGAGTTTTAAAAGCACGTACGGGCGTACAACCACGTCTTTGCATTTATGTCTATCGGTGCATCAAGTCCGTCGACAGGAGGATATCAGCAAGTTAACCAGGA
>NW_008649275.1:9301-9925 GCF_000247585.1 Phytophthora nicotianae INRA-310 | reverse complement strand
TCTACAACGTCAATAGCGCAGAAGTCAATTTGTTAGTGTGTTTTGCGAAAAAAATTAAATAAAAAAGCAGAAATGTATCATCAACATACAGTGACGTCTCACAGCCAGAACCAGAGCAGCTCGAAGCCGCGTGTAACCCAGACACAAGTCGTAGTCTCCGCAACCTGTACACTCCTCAGTCGTGAGAGTCGTCGAGCCGCCGGCGCACGAGGCGTGCACGCTGTTACGGAGGGCGGCCAAGCACAGCAGCTCCAGTACCGCAAGGCGACGTACCCAGCACAAGGGCGCTACCATTGCTAATGTGGAATGCCCTGTCCTCCGTTCTGGGATTTCGATGGGGCCATAATGGCCATGGAGAGGAGAGACAGTGGCTTTGACTCAAGCGACAGAGAGCGGCCAGACCCAAGAGTTGAGGGTAAAAGTGCGTCCGACTGGCGACCATGCAGATGGAAGGGAACAAGTGGCGACTGGATCCGCCAATGTGGGGCTGCCATCCGGCTGCACACAGTCTGGTCGACTCCATGCTCGCGTCTTTGTTGCTGTAGTGCTGTGGTTCTGTGGACACTGGGATGGCTGTAAGTGAGCCTTCCCTTGGCATCGTCCAACGCCGGCATGCCCGTTCCT
>NW_008649275.1:3935-6086 GCF_000247585.1 Phytophthora nicotianae INRA-310 | reverse complement strand
CAGCACCGACAAATTTCACAATATTCGGGTGATCAAAGTTGGCCACTAGTTTGATCTCCTCCACGAAAGCTGCCACATTATTCTTTGTGTATCTGTCCGGCCGAAGACGTTTGGACGCGAGAAGCTGTAGATTTCGATAGCGTACAAGCCAAACAGTAGCGTATCCTCCTTGACCTAGTTGCTTGATTTCCTGGATAGAATCGACACAAAGCTGTAGTGATAGAAGCTCATAGTCATTCCAAAGCGACGTTTCTGGTGTCGTCCGAACAGCAGACGCATACTTCGAAGTACTGATGCTGGAAGCCTCAAGAACCGGAATGTCGATGCTGTCATCATCACCTCGTGATGAAGTGGGGATGCCCATCGAGAAATTACTGGAATGTCTTGTGAGGCCCTTGATACGTTTGTTTGAGCTAGAACGCAGCTTCTTTTTCTGTCGATTGCCATTTTCTGGGGTAACGGTGTGGCCACCATTGTATTCAACCGCAGTATTCTGCTCGGGATTCCGTGGTCGTTTCTTTTGCGTGGCAGTGAACACGAAGATACCAACCAGCGCTACAGCTGAGATCCCGTAAACGATACCCAATACCAGACGTGTTATTGTCGATGACATGTCAGAAGCGTTCGAATCCAAATCATCCACTTGCGTTGCTCTCGACGCATCCGAACCATTTCCAACGTATTCAGAGGAGTCTCTATCCGTAAGACATACTGTTACTCCGTTTATAACGCTCTGCTCCGTGTCATCACACCCCACAGGAACTTGAAAATCTGAATCAGAAAGCCCCAACGTGTCCAGATCCCGCAAAAACTTCACTTGATCTGCTGTGAAATATCGAGATGAGAATTTGTTCCCCAGTAAATTTCTACAACGTCAATAGCGCAGAAGTCAATTTGTTAGTGTGTTTTGCGAAAAAAATTAAATAAAAAAGCAGAAATGTATCATCAACATACAGTGACTTCAGTTTGGGGTGCCGATAGATCGCAGGTGGAATGCTAGCCAAATTGTTCTTGCCGAGATACCTAGAGATTCCAGAATGAAAATAGAGATGTGAGCATATTCTGCAAAGTACGAAATCCTGTCCATGTTGCCCGTACAAATATTCTAAGTCAGGAAAAACTCCATTGAAGGTGTTGATATTGTTGCCCTCCAAGCTCCTGCGAAGAAGAAAAAAAGATAGTTAGAGGAGTTTTATACAACAGAGTCTGGAATCACCTCGTACAGGGTGGTGATGGAATCAATAACATTGTTTGAGTGTAGAGTTGATAAATAATTGTTATCCAGCATCCTGGTCATCCAAAAAACAAAACAACATTAAGTTGAAAGAAATCGGCAGGATTGCAGCAAAAATCCACGTACAATCGCTGGAGTGAGGCCATATTGCCTAATTCCGTTGGGAACGCTTGTAGTAGTGTATTGCTGAGGTCGAGCGTCTGTACCGATGAGGGTAGATAATCTGGTAGCAAGTTAATTTGTGTTCCCAGGTCAAGATTTTGAAGCGCCACCTTCGTCACCTCCGTCTGTAGATAAATAAAGTTTGAGGTCAACGATATTCTGGAGACCTTGCCTTTAGGGTACTTTGACGCAGCAGTTCCGCCTGATACAGTACTAAACGATTATGTCAGTGAATAGTAAAAAAAAAAATGTAGGAGAACAACTTACAGTGTTGTAACTTGTGAAGACAGGTCGATTGATCCGAGAGTATCCACTTGGTCGTTCGACACTGAAGGCCACTCATTCGTGTCATCCGGGTAACCGCTTAAGTCCGCGTCACTGTAGTTCCCTGCTGCCACTTCTTGTGCACTCCGATAGTCTCCAAACTCCACCAGCACAACTATAGTGGTCGAATTATCGTCAGCGCTCAGACAGTCGAAGGTGCAATTTCCATCCGTCTTGCAATTGGGACCGATGCAGTCGCTAGCCAAGCTAAAGCCTCGACACATTACGTGCTCTTCGCAAGCTGAACAACCCGCGGTAGTGAGCGTTGAAGATCCAGCAGCACACTCAGCATTGACAAGCTTGAGAATTAGAGTCCAAGCAAGTCCCAGTGACCCCAGATGTCGAGTCCAAGCGGGGCCTGTTGAAGCACTTAGCATTGCTAATGCAAAATGACTGTCACTACTGTACTAATAAGCCCGGCCGCGCCAATC
>NW_008649275.1:0-1970 GCF_000247585.1 Phytophthora nicotianae INRA-310 | reverse complement strand
GTGGGTTGCCCACTAGGGATGCCGTAAGCTCCCGCATCTCTTGGATGTACTCGTGCAGCTCACGCTTCCCTTGTTTGCATGAGAGGAAGCGCGAGCGCTGGCGATACTTGTAGTTCGCCGAGAGGAACGCGGCTCGAAGCTGCTCACACAGCTGAGGCCAGGATGTGAAACATCCAGGCGACGTCGCCTCCCGCGTGTACGCCCAACTCTTGGCACGACCGCTAAGGTTGGAGAGCGTTTAAGCAACGCGGAGTTGCTTGGTCGAGATCAGAGCCGCATTAATCGCGGGCTCTACCTCTCGAACCCAGAAGAGAAGGTTATTTCCCTCCTTCCCTTCATATGGTGTCACCTTTAGCCGCAATGGCTTCGGGTGAGGCGGCTTTCCTTCAGCCGCCGGCGCCTGCAGGTTTCCCCGCACGTGCGCGATGAGCCCTTGCTCATACGTGCCAATCGCATTGACACGTTCGACTTGCTCGGCCGGTGTTGACGCCACCAGGCTTTGCAAGGCTTGCATCCCGAAGATGCCCACTATCTTCCGAACCTACACGAATTGGGAGTCGTTCAGGTAAGGAAACTCATTCCGATCCATGGTGACGAACGCTAGAGGTTCAGGTAGACTACTCGCGTTGACGTGGATTGACTACAAGTGCTACCAAGTGTGACGGGGTCACACAGCACCTTGCGCTGAGGAAGTAGGCTTCCTAGAGTATACAAAATCTAAGTGAACGACCGTTCACGTGTCCCTGGTCTGAGGGGACGAAGTACTCAATTAAGGGTACGTTTAAGACTAATTGTAGTTATACGTAAGTTTAGCTTGGTTTTCTAATACAAACTATAATTCGCCTATAGTAAAGCTATGTAGATATGCAATGATTGGCTCCTAGAGCCCCTGGTACCATGTACCGGGTATCTCAAGAGTGACTGGTCACTCTTCATGTAACTTGGGTACACTTGGGGTATGTACCCCGTTACACTTGTGCTTTTGATACAGTCATGACCAGTGCTAACTCAACTGCATGTTGAGAGTACTTAATCTTGATTGTATGAGCGTCCAAGCTAGCTTGATACGGTACTTTTGTTGATTGCTTGCGATGACACCGACTGGGATGATAATACTCTTTCTTCCTTTGTGTGACCAGCAACACCAGTTTTCCAGTTGCTTTCCAGATTGTTTTCTGTTGGCCACGTTGTAGCAGGAATAACATCCCCCGCTTGAGTTACGAGCTGTACGTTTATAAAATCTGGTACACGTGGAAGGTCAATCACGGCACCACACTCGACCGAGATAGTGGCTATGTACTGAAGTACTGTTTCGATGGCATTTGCCTCATTCCAGGCCAGCGATATCAACTTGCATCTTGTGCCATTTGCTATGCCCCACTCCACGTTGCCATTTCCATTATCAATCACTTGAGCACGCCCGCCTTGCACATAATAACCAAACAAGTTTGGATAGTCTTTTTCGTTGTAAAGTAGCTCCAACAATGCAGGCGGAACGTCAAGAATCGGCTTTTCCCACCGAAATACCACCGTATTCCGGGTGGACCGCCGGGCCTTCTCGTCCGATATTGACGAAGCCTTCCGCCAGATCCGACGCGTTGAGAGCCTGTAACCAAGTCCGGAGCCGCCCTTGGATCGCTCCCAGCCGTACGTGTATGGTGCGTACCCGGCGTACCCACCTTATGCCCGTGGGGTCCGTTCGTACGGGGCCCCGCCGGCGTACGATCTTGATCGCGGCCTTGCTGTCCAGCGTGAGCCTTGGACGCACGCCTCTGCGTCGACGTCTGAAGCCGCTCCTCGTTTTGAGGAGCTGGGCCAAGGTGGCTCTGCGAGTCAGCAACCCCCTGCGGATCGTGGTACCGCTTAAGACGTCCCACATAGAACGTCGGGTGCGATGTCATTGACTTTGGTAGGTCGATGGTGTACGACGCACCATGTCTGGCAAGGACTGTGAACGGTCCGATGAAGCG
>NW_008649274.1:9754-10263 GCF_000247585.1 Phytophthora nicotianae INRA-310 | reverse complement strand
TCGTTAGAGGCCCTTCATCTGCTAGCTCAGTCTCCATCGAGCTCTTAAGAAGATGTTGGAGGTGAAACTCGTGGTTCTTGCGGAAAATCTGGATACCCGCTTCACTGCCAGGGTAATGCGCCGTGCAGTTGAGTGCAAGGCCATTAGGAAGCTCAGACACCTCGACTTTGTAGTCGTGAAGATGATGTTTGGCACTGTAGTACGCACACCGTTCTTTCATTTGGCCGGTCGGCATGTTGCTCTGCTGGAAAGTAACATCCGTGGCGTAGCGAGCGCTTGGGTAGTTACGGAACGTGTTGCCTCCTAGCACGAGCACCTCCGTCGTGAATTTACCAACCGCGGACACCACGTACTTCTCGTAGAGATACGGAGACACAACCTCCGCAAACGAAAGGATCATCTTTTGAAATGCTTCCGTCTTGATGCGGAAGACGTTTGCCACCACGTCCCATTTCCCACAGTGCTTAAGGACGACCAGGAACATGAACAGCACGTCCTTGGGTTGCTGC
>NW_008649274.1:4738-5404 GCF_000247585.1 Phytophthora nicotianae INRA-310 | reverse complement strand
CACGTATCTTGGGGTCATCGTAGATCGAGATGGGTAGGGCTGGAGGGAGGTTCGAAGGTGTTGCGTTTTCGAGAATATACTGCAATCCGCATATTATGGCTGAGTGCTGATATCAACCAACTATTCGGATTGGTAGAAACTCAATTTTGTTCGCCGACACGATTCGCTAGAATCGAGTGGTGTGCATTAGCCCACATTTGGTGTGTCCATACCAAAATGTGTGTGCCATATGTATGGTGCATGTGGTGCTACATTAGCTTGGTGTGGCGAACACATCTTTTATGTGTTCACCCCTATTCTGTGTGCCAAACCTTTTTTCTGTGTGTTTCTCCGGTTCTGTCTCGAGTCATTTGGGATATAATAGTTACATACATTACATACATGGATGCAACTCCACTCAAAGAAGAAACGACAGAACCGGTAAAACACGCAGAACTAAGGTTTTACACACAGAAAATGTGATAACACATACAATGTATGTGGTGCACATCCATGTCACATCACACCACACCATCCATACGTGTGGCACAATTGCATTGGTCAAAACACACCAAACTCGGGTGTCTACACTCCACTCAATATTAGCGAATCACGACCTTTGTTAAGACAGTGACTGAGCCAATCACCGTCTTTAAAGCCTTTTCGTAACAGCCTTCATCCAGCAAA
>NW_008649274.1:0-503 GCF_000247585.1 Phytophthora nicotianae INRA-310 | reverse complement strand
CACGTATCTTGGGGTCATCGTAGATCGAGATGGGTAGGGCTGGAGGGAGGTTCGAAGGTGTTGCGTTTTCGAGAATATACTGCAATCCGCATATTCTGGCTGGGTGCTGAGATCAACGAACTATTCGGATTGGTAGAAACTCAATTTTGTTCTCCGACACGATTCGCTAGAATCGGGTGGTGTGCATTAGCCCACATTTGGTGTGTCCATACCAAAATGTGTGTGCCATATGTATGGTGCATGTGGTGCTACATTAGCTTGGCGTGGCGAACACATCTTTTATGTGTTCACCCCTATTCTGTGTGCTAAACCTTGTTCTGTGTGTTTCTCCGGTTCTGTCCCGAGTCATTTTGGGATATAATAGTTACATACATTACATATATGGATGCAACTCCACTCAAAGATGAAACGACAGAACCGGTAAAACACACAGAACTAAGGTTTTACACACAGAAAATGTGATAACACATACAATGTATGTGGTGCACATCAATGTCACATCA
>NW_008649273.1:8832-9925 GCF_000247585.1 Phytophthora nicotianae INRA-310 | reverse complement strand
CTGTGGCCGGACTTAATGCCCAGCAACGGGCAAACTTGGATCGGAAGCCTTTATCTATTCAGAACGGGTAACCAACTACAAGGTACAGGACGTGGCACAGGAAAGCTACTTTGTGAAGAGTCCCATATTGCTCTTTACGCCCAGCTTGGACAAAGGGTTGCTGAAGCAGCAGACTACCTAAAGTCATTATGGGTCGTCATCGCGAACCTCCGCACAAATCAAGGCTGGGTTGAAGGCAGGCTGAAAAAGAAAAACACGAATCTTAGGAAAAGACAACTGGATGTTGAGAGCCGTCGAGAGCATGAACGATCGGGAATTTGGACGAATTATAAATAAATATGTACAACGTGTGATTCTCAGATCTTTTTTATTATTTTTAGATTGGGATTCGTTATAAACTCAGCGAGATGATAGCGGAGCCAAAAGACTGCCTAGCAAACAAAACGGACAACGCTGCCAAGAGAAACGAGAGGATGAAGTGCGCGAGGCTGGGCTGCGCTATTGTGAAAATGTAGGCCGTGCATTCTTCGACGGCGAAGCAATTGAACTGGGAGAGTGATCTGCGGTTTGATAGAGATGTAGCAGTTTTATTAGTAATGAATATTGTGTTTGGGTTAGACAGTGGTGAACAAAACACAGCGATTATGTTTCATTGTTTGTTTAGTCTCTAGTGATGAAGATGACGTTCGGGGCATCAACCGCCAGTGTAGAAATCCCAGGTATGAGCTGAGAATGGATAGTATGCTTGAAGAGAGCCGTCAACAATAATCTAATATGCAAAAACGCCGCCTCAAGCTCGAAGAGAAGACATTCGTCACAAACAGGGAGTTGCGCAAAGAGGAGCTAAAGCTGTGTCACCAGGAATTGAAATTCCGTCAAGCTGATATCCAACGTTTGAGCGAACAGACGCAACAGGAGACAGCGCGGGTTTTAATTGGAAATCACATGCAAATGAGAAGAATTAGAGAAGTAGTTCGAGTTCAAATTAAAAAAGAAGCTGAATCGCACGTTAGCATGCATTACCTGTAACATCTCGCATGGACAGCCCGGAAACCCTATTAACCCTTTCGCGATAAAAGGAAGCAAAATGCTC
>NW_008649273.1:3819-4912 GCF_000247585.1 Phytophthora nicotianae INRA-310 | reverse complement strand
TTCCGTCAAAACGTGCTTTTTCTACAAGTGGAAACATCGTAACGGTGAAGAGAAGCTCGCTTAAGACTACCATGGTCCGAGATCTCGTTTTCATTGCAGAGAATTGGAAGGGTATCGATAGCCTCGAGCGTGGAGGGTTGTAGTGAGTCGGTTTACATAATATTATACTGTTTTACGTCTTAGTACTTGAGTTGTCCATTTCTTGTTGTCTCGACGCGTTACTCTTAATCTCTTCGAGCTCTTGTCCAACATACTCCAGTCGGCTGGGCGATGTGGTCCGCCGATGTCACGATCGCGTAACCACGAGCGATGCTCCGTGTGAGCTGTGGACTGCGCACCGCCGCGATTTCCGATGCAGTGCACGCTCCATCTTGATGCTCAGAAATTAGCCACGCTTCGGTATAGGCTTCGGCTCGTCCAGCACGTCGCTCCCGCCCTACATGACCTGGTGGTACGCGTACCACGGCCGCATTGCGTTCGACGGCAAGAGCTGGCCTGCGTACTTTGGCGCCGTCTTCACGTCCGAGGGCCGCTACATCAACATCGGCCAGGGCGACCGCATAAAGGTGGTGGACGCGTCTGGCAAGATCATGGCCAGCAAGTACTCGACTGGGCTACTCCGACTACTTACGCCAACCGCACGGCCGTCTGCAAGACGCACAGCAACCTCCGCACCAGACCTGGCGGCGTCGAACCTGGGCATCGTGTCGGACTCACGTGCGTCGAGCAAGAAGTACTGGACCCCGGAGAGAAACCGTAACGGCGACAACGCCAAGGTGCACCTGATCCACTTCGCTTTGAACGCAGCATCCGGCGTGGACATCATCCTGGATGGCACAGGCGCGGAAGAGTACGCTCCTCACCTGTTGTCCATCGGTAGTGGTGGTGCATGAATGCTGGTCCTGTGGGAGGTCGAGCGGCGACCTGACGGGGCACAATGTACGCGAAGGAGTTGGAATCGTCGAACGGCAAGGTCATCAGCGACAAGGTTACGGTGGACAAGTCGGTGGTGGCTAACCTCGCGGAGACGCTCGTACATGTAAGTCCCGGAAGCCTGTTGAGAAATTTTGTTTAGTGTGTTGAACACAAAATA
>NW_008649273.1:0-1039 GCF_000247585.1 Phytophthora nicotianae INRA-310 | reverse complement strand
TTCTATTGGCTGCTTCTAGTTAAAAAAAACTATAGAAACAAGGAAACTACAAGTCATTCTGTGACTCCAGTTTTAGGTGCAATTAGTTTATTTTGCAGTACGGTCGCAATATCAGTAATATCAGACAAAATCTGCATGTGCTTACTCTAGAGACAACTTCCTACATGTATGTAGAAATGCGAGCATAAATACTCTATTGGCTCCTCGTTATACTTTGACGTTTTCACGCGATTTTTCTTACGATGCGTTATCCATAACAGTTTAACCGATCATAAGGTCTTCGCATGGATTATACCCAGCCATATTCAAATGTTGGCCAGAGAAGTACTCATTTACTCCATTGCTGACTCACTCACCTACTCACTCACTCACTCACTTACTCACTCACTCACTCACTCACTCACTCACTCACTCACTCACTGACTCCTCCACTTTTCCTCGTAATCCAATCGCGCTCGTGTGGGTTAACTACAAGTCCAGCAACTGGGATGCAGGATGATGTAGGAGGCATTGGCCCCCTTCACGTAAGCTTGGAACTTCGAATCTGGAGAAAAAGTTCCAAGGGCAGTTTTTTCAGGTGCCTTCACACTATTTTTGCCTGGAACCTCAAACATAGCGATAGAACAGTCTGTGTATAGATTTTCTAGAAGGTTGGCGTTCTTTCACTTCAAAAAAGATTCTCTGCGCTCAACGGCAAATCAAGCGATGTGTGGTCCCGCTCTACTGACGCTGTTGTTACTGGAAGGGATGGCCCCTATGCAGCCTACAGAGAGGCAATCAATGCAGCTGCTGCGGAGCTCGATGGAGCTGGAGATGGAAGTGATTAGAGTGTTTGCAGAGCACGAGGATAGAGAAGTCTTAGCAAGGGAGAGAAATTCTCATTGGGCCAAGATGTTGCAAAGCTGTAGTCTTGACCACTGTACCTGAGTTGTTTCATTTCACTCTTTGGAAGCTCGAACCAATTGGGTTTACCGGTGCTTCCACGGATCCGATTGGCGTTAAAGTCGCACATCTCAAGCAAACTCGCCAGCTTGTCCTC
>NW_008649272.1:12697-14039 GCF_000247585.1 Phytophthora nicotianae INRA-310 | reverse complement strand
GCCAATGAGGATGATCTTTTTACGACTGTCGAATTGAATCCGTTTGTCTTACTGAATTCGGACTTTACGGAAAAATTGATTGTGTCAATCCAATCCGCAGCCCTGTCCACTTATCGAATTATTCTTGTCGCAATGTGCCATTTCTTCATCACGTCAACCGTTTTAGTCGAATAGATGCCAGTCTAAAACTTTCCACAACTACTTCCTCTTCTCCTATATTCTTTTTCGTTGATTAGTTCGTGTGTTTATGCTAGCCCTTCTTGTATTTGTCGATGTAATCCAAACGCAATATACACGTCACTGAGGTGACCGGGGGTGACGTGCTTCGGCGAGGTCATGAAAGAAATCTTGATGGCTATCGGCACTCTCGATTTCCTGGCGGAACCAAACACCTTGAAGGGTCAGATAAGTGTGGCAGAATGAGTGATGTGGGTCCATTTCTGACTGCCTGTAGAATTCTAGCGAGAACTAACATCAATGGACCCATTATAGGGTCGTCTTCTGCCATCGAAATTGTTTTGTTTCGAGCAGCCTTCTTTGCTTTAGAAGTTATTTTCGAACGCCCACGATACTTCGGAGGGCTTGCCACTTCAAATGGGCTATTATTTGCTAATTCCATAGTGTTGGTACCAGACTCGCCAGACTAGATACTAAACTCTCCTGACCATTACCACACACGATAGACTGGTCTGTTGAACCACTGAAGACAACAGGCTTGACTTCAACAGATTGCATATATGTCAACTGAGTAGGTGATATTTCTGCACTAATATTCTGATCCAAACTGCCATCACTTTTGTTTGTATCACTCTTCATGGGCTCACTTAATTTAAGTGGGTTGAAATCGCCTTTCTTGAAACGACGCGCTAGCTCCTTCAAAAAAATCATTGCAGCCCGATAATTTGCCATACTAAGCCTACCATAGACTCGCATATTTCGCTCACAGTAGCAAAACCTCGTGGTACTAGCGATTTGAAATCCTATGACGTATATCTCCAGTTAGAACGGGCCGTACTATGAATGGGCCAAGTGATGATATCTCTCACCCGCGATTTCTAAATCGAACGCAACTCGAACCGATGACTGTAATCATCATTGATTCAGCAATTGAGGCAGGATCACAGTCTCCATGGGGATTGCCTTCCTCAAAGAGAAGACACGGCGACACGGTAAGATCCGTGTAGTCATAAACAAGCACGAACGTGTCCAATCACACTTGGCTACAGAATATTCCGTGTTTGGTCCGTTCAGAGCGTCGTCACCTGTTGAGACGCTCATTACCGAGTACAAATCTGAGCCTTTCGCAGAAGACGTAGGAAGCACGTCCACGTGCAATTGAATA
>NW_008649272.1:11702-12597 GCF_000247585.1 Phytophthora nicotianae INRA-310 | reverse complement strand
CCGCCTCGTTTGACTCGTACTGATCCGTCGAAACTCACGACTAACAGTTTTTCGCCTTGTTCAACCGTAGGTATCACCGCTGGAATCTGCTGGCGTGGTTGCTTCCTCGGCGCGATGGACGACATATCCGCTTCGAGACGAGCTGTATCGGGCGGAATGATCACGCCAAAGGAAGAGGCGGAGGCCAGCTGCGCCTCCAAGGTGGAGATCCGATCGTGGAACTCCGATACTGCTTTATTATAGCGGCGCTTCAAATTGCGATACCGAAGACGGCAAGCCTCAAGCTCACGGGAGTTCTTGTGCTGGCAAAAGAGCACGTACGGAGACGCAGCATTGGCTGCATCGGCGAGCTGACGATCCAGATCTTCCGCACGACGATGTAAAGCCAGAAACTCGCGGCGCAGATCCTCATGATTCGAACGAAGCTCGCGCAGTGCCTCGGTCTGGTCGATGCCCTGCTGCAACGCGCTCAGCGAGACCCGCACATCGGCAAGGTTCAGCGAAGGATCGGCCAGCTTGACAGTCGACACAACGGCTGAGCCGCGGCGTGCTACAGAGCGAGAAGAAGGGCCCGGCGAGGACGTGAGGTCGAGGAAAGCACCGTTGTCTACGGAAGACGCGAGTTAGCAACGGAAGGGAAGCCAACGACGTAAGAGAGTGGACTTACCGGAAGACATGGGGCCGTGGTGGTGCTGACACCGGAGGTGAGTGATGACGAAAGCGAGAAGTTGCTGTGAGAGACGAAGATCGGTGAGTGAAGCCCGACAGTTGGTGCTGTGGACTCTCACTCAGGGGACGATTGTGGTGAAGTGACAGTTGGTTTCTGGGAGCAAGGGACGGATTGATGGGATGCGACTGGATCCAGTCTTGGAACTCAAAGTCCACAGCACCAACT
>NW_008649272.1:7959-9327 GCF_000247585.1 Phytophthora nicotianae INRA-310 | reverse complement strand
CCATCCGGCGCTTGGGATCGCTCGCTTGCCCGGCAAGTTCGTGCTTACTTCTTCCTGATTACGTCCTGCCGTTATGTGTTGGCTAGCAACTTGTAGGTTTCAGTGTTCGTTGAGAAACCCCAGTCCGATCTAGCTCGACTTAATCCATCCGCATTTTCTTTTGTCCTTCCGGAATTCGAGGGTGTATTGTCTAGGGTTTCCGGCCTATTCGGGACCTCGGCGCTCCATATGCACCACCTCCTCCGAAAACCTGCAGCCTTCCTGCAAGTTCTTCTTCCGCTCACGTCTCTGCAATGGCCTGCCCATCGCAGATGTTCCACCGCTTACTCCTCATGCGACTGCATCTCCTCGAAACGGTTTCGATCTGTCCGTCCCCGATCGAAGTCTCTTAGCAATGCTCCACAATTGAGATCGATCTCATCGACCCACGACGGCTCGTCGTAGCCCTTCCAGAAGACCAGGAATTCGCGTCGTGTACGACCGTATCGAGTGTTCTTGCTCGAGCGCACATCTGCGATCCTTTCCACCTCGTACTCGTCCTCTTCAAGCTCGAGTTCCCAGCTCTTTGGGCAGCAGACCTTCGTCGAAGTCTACGCGATCTGCTTCGCGGTTAGTCAGCGTGGATGTCGGACGGCTGCAGTAGAGGAGCAGCCCACCTTCGTCCACATCGTAGTCGCCCGCGATTTTACCGCAAGCGCCAGCATCTAGGCTCTCCAAGTCGCCTGACAGGTACGCCCTGAGGTTTACGATCCACTTTTCTTCGTTCTGTGCTCGCAGAACCCGATCCGTCCTGATGCGTTGAACCACATCTAGTTGTAGCACCTCCGCCGAGTTCTTCGAGCGTGTTCGCGATCGAGTCGTCGCGGCCATCCGGACGACAGACCCTTCGTCCTTCGGGAGTAGGAGCTTCTGGAGTCGGTTGAGGACAACCAAATCGTCGTGGTCTGCCTCCGAGGTAACTACTGTGCCTTCTTGCTGGTGTAATGCGGTGTTGGCTAACCTGTCCGCGCTCTGGTTCCAGTCTCGCTTGACATGCAGGAACTCATGGGCCGGCCATGTTCTCAGCCGATCTAGAGCCCGTCGGCGAAGAGGAGTCAGGCCTGGTGCCTTGCACTCTATCTCGCCTCGCATCCGCCGTATCACCAAGTTGGAGTCCCCGCAGATGATCAGGCGTCCCCGGTCCAAGCTGGAGAGTAGATCGAAGCCCAACAACAGGCCCTTGTACTCCGCCTCATTCGCCGTTAGGTCGGGCAACTACTTCGATTCGGCTGCGACGACGATCCATTCAGGTAGCTCCCAGACAATAGCGCTACACGCTCCACCGCCTCGTTTGACTCGTACTGATCCGTCGAAACTCACGACTAACAG
>NW_008649272.1:3823-4344 GCF_000247585.1 Phytophthora nicotianae INRA-310 | reverse complement strand
GGAGATAGCAGCGCCGCCCAGTTGCCTAGTCTGCCTTGGAGTCCTGTGGATCGCATCAGCCACGCTGGAGTGGAGTGCCGTGTTAGAACCTTGATCGGCCTCGTGACCAGTGTGGAGTAGCACACGTCCAGGATCCGGAGAAGAGCCAGGATCTCTTTCTCGACCATACCATAGTTGAGCTCGTTGGGCTTCAGCGTGCGACTGGTGAATGTCACTGGCATATACGTGCCATCGTGCTCCTGTACTAAGGCTGCGGAGATCGCCCAATCACTCGCATATACCACGACAACCGGTACCCGATCTGGATCGAAGTGCCGCAGCACTGGCGCCGTCGCGAACTTGTTCTTCAGCATCTCAAATGCTGCCTGCGCTCGGTCCCACTTGTTCCTTTCGTCCGTCTGCGCAATCTGTACCACTTCGTCGGCTTGGGCTTCGTCCCCAGTCTTTTGGCCAGGGTTCCGGCTCATCTCGTGGAAGTCGATCTCTCGCAGCTCGTACAAGATCGAGGCATAGATCGCGAG
>NW_008649272.1:0-856 GCF_000247585.1 Phytophthora nicotianae INRA-310 | reverse complement strand
GCTAGATCGCGGTCGTCCAGGGTCTCGATGAAGTGTTTTACGTGTTCGCGGCGAACGTCGGATACGCCGCTCTTCACGCGCAGCTTTACCCTCAGTCCTGCGACGTTCAGGCGGTGCAGGTATTCCAGCGGCGTCTCGTCAGCGCGCTTCCTCGCATGGTAGTATTGTCTCGCGACAGATACTCCGAGTCCACAGAACTGCACTTCGAATTCGCGCAGAAGCTCTTTCCAGTCGCCTCTCGTGGTCCGGCTAAGTTGCCGGTACCAGTTACACGCCGGACCAGTGAACAGGCCACCAAGCACCAGGCACTTCTCGTCGTCTGGAGCCTGATCACGGACGAAGGCTGACTTTACTTTGCCGATCCAAGCCCGCGCGCGATCTTCGTCGTCGTCCTTCCCCGAGAACTCCTTGGGTTCCGACATGGCCGACACGCGAATGCGAGGGGTGATTGCTGGCAGCCCAGTCGCTGTAGCAGCGGTGGCTACGGTCGCTTGACGGGAAACGGGGAGGTCCAGATCGTCCGGGTCGTATTTTCCGTGGTCAGATCCTACTGACTCCATATCGACGTCCTGTGGCTCTGTCCTTCTCGCCGGGGCCACTGCTGGCGACCCTGTGCGGCGCGTTGCTATATCAAGAAACGTTCCATCGCCGAGTTGAAGAACGTTTGTAGTCTGTCTTGATTATCGTTCGATGTGCTGGCTGCCGCAGGAGCGTCTGTCCTGGGCGTCACGTTCGGCACACGTTGCGATCTGGTTTGCAGCATCGTGGCTCCTGAGGGGCCAAGCTGCATTCGCTCGACTCCTTCCGAGGTGTCTGAGTCGGCCATCGAGGTCGCTGACGCATAGTGCGAGTGTTG
>NW_008649271.1:10392-11687 GCF_000247585.1 Phytophthora nicotianae INRA-310 | reverse complement strand
AGCAAACTACGCTTCCTCATACACGTGCGCTAACGTGTAAGCCGAAGTAGTGGGTACACAGCGAGCCCATTACACCTGGTAGCACTTTGTAGTCTGTTCAACGACCGACTACCTGACGAGTTCGTATGGAATACGAACACGGGGGGGGGGGGTTAACGAAAAGTGTTGTAGTTGGAGCATAGTGTGCTTGCTTTTCATTAGAATATAAACCTAGTGAGCTCCAACGTTGCGATTCTCCGTTCTGGCTATAAAAATGGGCGTATTCTGCTGGAGAGGTGTACACACAATGTGTACACAACGTCGTTTGATGTATGTTGTGAAAACATACATCAATTTTCACTATTAGAAATATTAAATCTTTTATCATATTTCTAAGCAGTGATCGTGTTTTGCAGGAGAGCCGTTGCAATTTAACCCGTTGGCATGTCCAGCAAAAAAGCCACTCTTTTCATACACTTCCTTGACAACTGGGTTGTAACTTTGATTAATCTGCCTACAAAGAAGTTTATCGCTCTCACTTTCCATCATGACCTTGCCGCAGAAGCTCTTCCTTTAACGACTTTTGAATCTTCCGGTGGAAGTACTACCAACCGGTAGTACTTTGGCATTGTTATCCGCTCGGTAAATAATACACCTCATCTATTGCTACACAATAAATATGAATCATTTACTTTACTATCAAGAAAGAAGATGTACTTCCCCGTTTTGACCGAATGTGGTGAGACCCTGGAGTGGCAAGGTACTATACAACAATAAACTACCACACTCTTTATCAAAATCAACCTTTTGTAAGATATTTCAGAACGCAATTGTGTACCAAAAAAAGTAACATGTGGAATCTCAAGAGAAGAATGGGTCGGTTGAGCAATATCATCAGAAAATAATGGGTATAGTTAGGTGCGCATAAAATAGGTCGGGCATGGCAGACACGTGGTGGCCAGAGCTAAAACCAAAATGTGAAATAACAGGATTCAGACAGCCCGGCGTAAGTGTAAAAGTCTATATGAAGCACGATTTGGAACTGATTTCACAATCGTTCCCGTCTGAGCAATTGAAAAGAATGAGGAAACAGTCCTGGAAAATTGGGAAACAGAAAAGAGAATAAAGAGAGAAGATAGAGCCATTCGAGCCCAAGAAAAAAATCCAAAGGTTGGCAATGAGCAAGCTAGGACTGTGGAGAATACCGAAGCAATGGGAGAGATAATGAGTATCGGTACCACTTATATCTTCCAGATGTTGGAAAGGTCTAAATAGCTACATCATGTCAACTAACGCTGTCACTATCAACCCACAAG
>NW_008649271.1:6156-7897 GCF_000247585.1 Phytophthora nicotianae INRA-310 | reverse complement strand
CTACAAGATGCGCCTGCTCAAGTCAGTGAGGATCCAGTCGAGAGAGAGCAAGCGGTTTGTCACCAACAAGGTATTGCAAAACGCAATGACATAGCAGACATATTTGTTAGTAGTTAATCACAAATACAACGGACAGCTCCATCTTTTACTGGCGCTGCGCTAATAGCTCACGAAGAAGTTGAAACTGCATCTCCTGGAACCTGCGTGTGTCTTCGTGTTGCTGCTGGATTGCCGAAGTTAAAGCTCGAAGCTGGTTCTCTGCAGCCGAGCGCGCTCCTAGAGAAGAGGCAATAGCCTCCATTCCACCTTGCAAAGCTGTGGCGAGCTGGGCAACAGGAGCCGGCTTCTGCTTTAAAACATCTTCCGTTGCTTGCGCCCCGCCACCCTCCACGTCCTCGCCGTCATCCTCATCAATAGCAGAGTCTAGCAACACTTCGCCGCTAATACCTACTCGTCCTCCAAAAGCATCATTCAAAATGGCCCAAAGACCTTCGTCCATTTCGCTAATGCGAGCAGCATTTCCTGTCTTCTTTTGCTCTCTCTTCTCCTTCCGATAGATGCACTTTAGTTTCCTGTACTTGAGCGATACCTACATGCAAATAATATCCGTAGCTAAACGTTAGTGAACGAACACAAGTGCAAACAAAGCAATAAACGCACCTGGTCGTGGTTGAGTACCATACCAAGCTCTTGGGAGAGTACGCTGGCAAAGTACTGCCATGCTAGCCCCTTTTTGGTTTTGGTGTCGGCGCCGACAAGCCGGCGCTTGACGTGTCCGTCAGAGAAGCGCAGTCGAAGCAGCTCTCCCACCATCTTGTTGGTCCACTTGACACGCTTGACCTGGCACTTGGCTTCTTTTTTAGCTTTGCCTTTTGATTTCGCCTTAGTCTTACGCTTTGTCGCAGCACGAGCTGCAGCCCCAGCTGATTCTGGAGTCTCTACGACAGTTGAGGGCGAGCTGCTAGCTGCAGGTGAAGGTAAGCGGCTTGGCTGTGGCAACAGCAAGATGGTTGGCGTCGTTGTTGTCGCAGCTGGCTCAGTGCTTGAGGGGGGCGGGGACAGGTCTCCAGTGTGCTGTGCGGCGCCGAGACTAGCAGCATTGGGCCACAAGCCAAGACTTGCAAAAAGACTCGGGTGCAATTCGCGGGCTGGCAAGTCTGATGGCATCGGATGAAAACTACTTGTGACCAGTCGGACGAGGTAAGCGGAAGTTTGCACTTGGACAGCTCGTGGCACACCGTGCCTAGCCGTTGGCTCTCGTCCAGTCAAGATTGTTTTAACCCTAATCTACTTTCACGCAGGAGCGCGTTCTCCACCTGAACAAGGGCCTTACGGCCACATGATTTAGATATTACTTACGGACTAAAATACATTACCGACAATCGAATACATGTACTATTAAAACTTGGGGGCGGACCTTAGTTTAGCACTTTTAACCCCCCCCCCCCCCACACACACACACACACACAAATCATTTTACTTCTTTTGGCCCATAGTGCTTCGCCGCACCCGCGACTTGACAACGAGTACTTAGACTTACGCTCTACCAGAGATTGAGGACCTCCGTGCTAAGTTGGACCAAGCTCACGATACAATTTCTTGTTTACGCATGAGATTGAACGCTCTCGAGCTGTTTGCTTCAGATAGCGAGGACTACGGCGACAGCGAAAGTGAAGACGACCAACCTAAACCTTGGTTCATCGAAGATTTTGTTGAACCGGAAACAAACGTCGATGATGGT
>NW_008649271.1:4297-6056 GCF_000247585.1 Phytophthora nicotianae INRA-310 | reverse complement strand
CGCGTCTGGAGATGTACTATTAAAACTTGGGGGCGGACCTTAGTTTAGCACTTTTAACCCCCCCCCCCCACACACACACACACACAAATCATTTTACTTCTTTTGGCCCATAGTGCTTCGCCGCACCCGCGACTTGACAACGAGTACTTAGACTTACGCTCTACCAGAGATTGAGGACCTCCGTGCTAAGTTGGACCAAGCTCACGATACAATTTCTTGTTTACGCATGAGATTGAACGCTCTCGAGCTGTTTGCTTCAGATAGCGAGGACTACGGCGACAGCGAAAGTGAAGACGACCAACCTAAACCTTGGTTCATCGAAGATTTTGTTGAACCGGAAACAAACGTCGATGATGGTGTCATGCAAATCATAGATTTGATTTCTGACACCGAATAAATGCGATTTTTTTTTTGGAATTTCCTTCATGATATAATTATTGTACTTGGCTCTAATTTTACTGGAATTGTCTTTTAATTATTTACTTTTATGATTTAATGTTAATTACCTAACGAGTTGTCTGTTTCGTTAGAGCTGGATTCTTCAACATGTTGAAACCCTTGCAGTGACACCGGTGCGTCATTTCCAGCGTTTGTGGTGGTGTAAACCAATATCTGGGCTCTCCGTGGCCACAATCATTTCTGATTTTTCCTTAGACCCCAATCACGCAACGCCTCCGGTCGTCAAGAATCGCCATGTCCGCGCGTGTAGAATAGAAGGCAAGCCCGGAGTCGGTTGAATCGCCACCAAGCTGAACGAGGCCTTCAGGCTACCGCTGCTTCTGACATTGAAATCTCTATTATCCAGGTCGAACGGGTTGTGTTGGACCGCCGTTACACATCGCCTATTGAATCGGAGGGGTATTATGCTCGACGTCAGCGCTTGCAAAGCCGTAGCCGAGCTGAGTCGCGTTGCCGCAGGAGCTGCCCAGCAAACGGTGCGACGGAACGCCATTCAAATCAACTGATCCGTTCCCTCCGCTTGGCCCATGCTCGATTGGATAGCAAGATTCATCATCTATCACTCGAACCCGTTGCGCGATAGACCAATGCGGAAGCTGCCGCCGTAGGTGTGCGCCCATCAGAAAAAGCAACACACACCACCACCGGCAAATGTTAGACAACAGATCAGGCGTCGCCGTGCAAGGGCTGTGATCGAGGAGGCACTGCGCGTAAATGAGCAAGTTAATACAACGCCAGAGGTCCTGAAGATTCCAATAAAAAAAAAGCGCCGCCGATTGGCAATGCTTAAGCAGCAATATCTTGTAAATATATCGTAACTCCAAATAAAATGTCTTGCCATGGTGATCAAGTTGCGCAAGCGTTGGTCCAAATATAAGTTGCGCACGAGTTGATTTGCGCAGAAGGAACCTCAGTAGGGATATCGCAGCTCCCATACAAGGTCAACGAACAGGGGCAGCCAGAAGGATCGGATTTGCCAACGAATTCTTAAAATGGTACTGAATAAGTAATGGAGGTTGATGATGCAACGCTGTAAAATGTAATCTCCAAGTCAAATCGTAAAAAAGTAAAAAGTCGTAAATATTGAAACGTAGAGCAGAGGCCACAAATTCGACCTGCTCCACCCATCTCATTTAACCGCGCATTTTGTATGCAGATATTGATGCGAACTAAAGCTCAATGCACCAATGAAGAGCGACGGGAGGTAAGAGATTCGACTCTTAATAAGTTACCTACAAATATTTGTTTATATATATAAATTTATCCCTTGGCTGTTTTGGAAGTCCGGGCTGCTGGTGAA
>NW_008649271.1:624-3267 GCF_000247585.1 Phytophthora nicotianae INRA-310 | reverse complement strand
CCGAGTGTCTGTGGACCTCGGCTGCTGCTATTAAACTCGCTAAAGATCCACAAAATGGCCTCTGTGCGCTATGCACTTGAAAACGAATGCTGTACTGTGGCAGAGTTCATTTCTGCTGGGATTACTGGTTTTTAGCCCAGCCCATGGATGTTTAAGTGATGAGAGAATTCAAGGGTTTATGCAGAAACTACTACGTGAACTACCAACCTGTCAACGACTTTGCTCAAGGAGCCCCTGCTCGACGTGCGTTAATTACAGAAATTGTAATTAACGCATGGAAAGCGGTACGGACCATAGTAATTGTGCGTTTTATTAAGCCAGGCATCGTGTCTTATGGATCTCGGGATGCCGAATAAAACTTTATAGTTGACCCGCCAGAAGAGTCAGAGAAAATATCAATAACGAAGAAGAATAAAGATTTTTAATCTTGTTTTATAATGTGTACATTTTTGGGGGGAAAAACTGTTTTTCAAAACTATTATAATTAATGCTAACCAATAAGTTTATCCATTGCGGAGGGGGTGACACCCGTACGTATTTTTGTCGTGTTAAGAATGCGGTCGTGCTGTTGCATGTTTGGCATCGTTGCGTTTTATTCGTCGAATCCGGTACGGAGAACGTATCGTGAGTATCTATCAAATTTGCGGAAATTTAAAAGTGACTGTTGGTTCATGGATGAATTAATTCAAAAATCCCACCAAACTTTTATTAACTATGGCTAATATTGTCCAATAAAACGAAAGTTCTGAGCTGAGTGGTCATTTTGGCGATTTCAATACGTAAAGGCATCTTTTTCAGCCAATCGGTGGCCTCAATGGTATAAGATGGCTACATAACCACATCTCCGACATATCAAGTCGGAGAGACCAGCGAAATTATGGAAATACCCTTACCGATCATAAGACATTCGCATATTTTACAAATAACACTCAAGCCCCGACGCCTCTGACCCAAAATGAGTTTGAAAGATCTCAGACCGGCTAACACCAACCGATCTCGGGAGTCAGCAACGCGGTCGTTCCGGAAGTCTGTCGAAGAGATGAAGGCGTCACCTGGGGGTACCTAGAAGCATGCATGTGGCGCGACAACTCGTGGCGCATCTTAGCGGCTGTTGTCGGCAAATTTGGATTGCATCTCGCCTTCAGGAAGGCTGCAAAGGCAGCTATTGGCTCGACACTCAGTCATACAGTAGTACCGACAGGCGAAGAATCAGTTGCTCGAGAAGTTCCCTCAGCATCGGGCCACTATCGAGAAGCCTCTGCTCATGAAAGGACAAGTTCTTGAGCGCTATTGCCTGTAGGGGGGTCAGGAGCATTTGTTAACAAAGCTCCCGCGTGCACGTAGAAGGTCCTCAAGCAAATGATCGTCTATCTGTATTTGACTGCTGTTACTCCGTCAGACTACCAAAAAAACTGGTGATGTGCCTAGTTTTCATACTTAAGTCAACCGTGTCCTGGATCGAGTCGCTCAAACGGCTGGAGAGACCGAGCGTTTGTGGTCGGACGCGAAGGTGCACAGCATACCAACGGAAATAGGGTGTGTGCTCATTGGATCTTCGACCGGGGGAAAACGAGCATGACAACAACAAACCAAACCGTCGCGTCTGTGTTCAATACCCTTGGTAAGATCATGTAGTCGCACGCGTCTGGAGCAGTCGAGACCCTGAACTACCGGTTTCGATTCATTTCTTAGATTTATTTGACTCCGGTACGCTGACGAAAATTCATTTCGTCGTGTCGGCTCTATTCAGCTCTTCATCCGGTCTGGAGACGCCACATCACAACGTGAACGAACGAGTACACGGCACTTTTATGGCGTACCTGCAGAAGCCGTACCCTCTGTTGAAGGATCTTGTTGGGAACGGTCCAGCAATCTAACACATTGGGGCGTATACACGCGACAAAGCCTTCTACGATAACGATTTGATATCATGATCATCGTACCCTTGCTGGCTGCACAAGCGCAAACGCCATGACAGCGCCGCTCCATAAAGAACCTCAAACAATTACACTCAACAGCCCATGCATCTTCACCAAGTATCCTCGATTGAGCAGTTAATTCAGGTTAAACAGAAGCTCGACATGCGGCTCTCCGAACGACCAACATTTGGGACTGCAAACCGTCTAATTACTTGCCATTATATCTACGTGTCGCTCCAATCAGTGCTTGTTCTTAATCCTCTTGTTCTCACAGTACACTCTCTCATTTTCCCTTCATCGCCGACCAGAACATACCCGTAAACCGTGTCCTCGATAAAGCCAGTAAAGAAGGCCATCCGTTTGGGGGAGGAGTTCAAGACGGTGTGCGCAACTGTATCCAAGCGCTACACGGTTCGAGTTAGTGATGGAGCCATCCCTTCCTGCGCCTTACCGTAATTTCAACCGTTGCTTCCGTAGCCTTGCTTCCCGAACAATTGATGTTCTGATCGCCTTGCTGGAGAAACGAAGCAAGCGGCGATACAAACTCAACGACCTCCTCGAGTGGCTTGCCCCTCCTAGTCCCGCCAGCGAAAAAGAACCCAAAGACGAGAGCAGCACCGACGATAAGCCAGAAGAAGAGAAGCAGCTCTACGTCCGCAAGCTGCTAAATGGAAATGTCAGAACCGGAAGACGTATTACTGTGTGTATTGAGAGTCGACGTGGG
>NW_008649271.1:0-524 GCF_000247585.1 Phytophthora nicotianae INRA-310 | reverse complement strand
GCCTCGTGAGCCTTCCAGAATGAGTGTCGACGATAGATCTTCATCGAAGACGAAGCTGTAGAAGACAACACGCTAAATGACGCGAAAGCACAAGTTGAGGTGAAGAATAAGGAGCAAATAAAGGGTATATTAAGTTCTTAATATTCGTTCGAAGGAGAAATGCATTGGTAGTATTGAACACTAAGCTTAACCTCCAAATGAAACAGCAAAGTTAACCTCGTTACAAACCGAGCACGTATTTTGAGTGCTACGCCGAACACAAAGCTTAACCTCCTTTCTCTGGAGCTGCAATATTAACCTCAACGCAATTATCACACAACGCATAGAGAGCAGAAGTGGCTGCACATCGCAAATACACGCAGTATATAAACATGAAGATACCCAGGGCGGCGAGTCATAGTTGGACCAGTAGCATGTAGGGCGACTTGTGATTGGCAATGCTTAAGCAGCAATATCTTGTAAATATATCGTAACTCCAAATAAAATGTCTTGCCATGGTGATCAAGTTGCGCAAGCGTTGGTCC
>NW_008649270.1:8046-9932 GCF_000247585.1 Phytophthora nicotianae INRA-310 | reverse complement strand
GAGATCCACGATATGTACCATTTCCAAATTTTCCCCACAGAAGTCAAACCGATCCGAACAATGGCTAGTAGTTTTCTCTCTCCTCCGAACAGATACACTCTAAGTGACCGAGTTATCGGTGGCGTCGTTCAACGTCGTAACCATCTTGGGCTTGCCAACGAGAATGAGACGCGGGAATTGGCGAGCTACACCAAACCGAGGCAAACTTTCTCGTTCGAGGATGTGGAGTCGTATCCAACCGAGCAGTTGCCTCCGAGAAGAACGATCGGTCAGAAACGACAGCCCGATCTCGACAATCTTGCGGATCTAGCGTTGACACGCACTACCAGTGTGGCCCCGATGGACACGAACCAAAATGACCTGACTCCTCCAACTACAGGACGCAAAATGAAGGTTTCTGCCTCTCGACGCGAGCGCTGCAGGATCAACCAGGCGAGGTACAGAAAGAGACAGCGACAGCACGCTGAGAATCTAGACGAGAGTATCCGCACTCTTCAAGAAGAGATTCGAGAGCTGGGGACGCAGCGTCAGAATATGTTACGTCGTGCCCCGACGAACAAGAGTGTGTGGATCATCGCGACCGAGTACTTCAGGCTGTTCCGTTATGGTTACATCGCGCCAATAATGGCCCTGGAGTCGTCTACTTCGCTGCCCACTGTATGCAGCCTGACAGTAGGTTCTCAACGTGAGTCCCACGCACAGCTCGAGTTTCTCAAAGCTACGATGGCCCCTGACGTGACGGATGGCAATGTGCACGGCGTAGAGGCGATGCTTGAGAACTGGAAGATGCTCTCGCTCAATGGCGGCGACGTGCACTTCCAGCCCAAGCGCCTAGAACAGCTTGGAGCTGGCTCACTTCTTGCTACAACCAAAATGAGCGTCACTATTACTGAGAGCTCACTGCGTCAACTATTCCCGCACCTAGTCGTAGACCAAGACGCGAAAGAAGACCAAGCCAAGAAGCTGTCTGCGTTGGCGGCCAAGCTGTTGAATCAGCGACTATGTGTTTGTGGATCAGTACGCTTCGACTGGGACACCTCAATCGGTCGCGTGCTTCGGCTGGAGTCCAAGGCCGACCTCCTGTCGTCTATGTTAACCCTACTGGGCAGTCTTGAGGACGTGGCTCTAGTCTTTGACAAGGCTCTAGTGACACTCGACGGTAGATTCCTAGCAAATGAGAGCGTGATTTCGATGCCCGCTAGCAATTAGATACTGGTTATGTCGTAAACATATAACAATCCACCTTGAAATATATGAATGTTTAGTTCCTCTCTCCCTAGGTTTTACGGCTAGAGCTACATGTAGCTTGGGAATAGAGGAAGTGTATGCAGCTGATCATCACGATCATCGTGAAGCTCGTTTCAGTGCACCCGTTTTTGTAGGCGGCAACGCTTGTGCGCGTTATAGTCTGCCTCTTCACGACATCGTTGATGACACTCCAGGTCAGCACGCGATCCATGTTGACTCCAGACTCAGGACCCTGGACTTCCAGAACATCGCACGACATCACTGATGACAACACACAAATATCCGATCCATCTGGAATCTGATAGGGTTCAACTAGAAAATCGATGGTATCCAGTAATACATGTAGAGAAGGGCAACAAGTGCATGCTATCATTGGTTGCGTATTGCCAGCAACGCTTGTTCTTTTTTTCTCCATGCAGAATGAACGCATTACCTGATCACGTTGCTGCAATTGTGCGACAACTTGTCCACATGTCCACATGTCCATCCGACCATTTCGACCATTCTGTTTGCCGTGCGCATCGCAACACGCGATCGCTGTTGACGATACGTCCTCAGCACGTAATCGCTGATGACCGAACAAAATTACCGTCTCGTTTCTTGTACGTATCGGGTATAGGCAGCAAAATTGTCTGAGT
>NW_008649270.1:3541-5579 GCF_000247585.1 Phytophthora nicotianae INRA-310 | reverse complement strand
TGAGGATCAGCGGACTCCGCTACGAGGATTAAACGGTACCAGAACTGTCCGACAGTGTCACTAGAAAAGAGAATAGCACCTTCCTCTCCAGCGTCCTTCATCACCAATAGAGGAGAGTAGACCAGCTCGTAGACTCCGGATTGTCGTGCTTCAAGCGTAAAGGTAGTAGGGCCAAGTAACCCACGACCACGGAGCTCGACAGTGAAGGTGGTTTCGCTGTCTAAAGGGTTAGCCAATCCGATCTCGATACCGACTGCCCCGCGTACTGGAGCTCGCATCTCCAGTGTTGTCTCTGGTTCTGGGGGACTAACAGAGGCTTCCACTGTGTACCAGATATATTCACTGGTAGCTTCATTGGTAAAGGTGACAGAGCCAAAGTACGAACCACTGACTAACGGACTGAAGGTCAGCGGATATTTGACACTACGGTTTAAGCCACCAGCAGGTACAGCGATGGTAGGAGCACCAACAACGTCTCGTAGATCCGATTCCACTTTAAACATTTGAGCAGCATTCGCGTCACCCCCGGGAAGAGCGAATACGTTGAAGTTGTGTACGATACTGGTGCGAGCTTGGCAGGTTAACACCACGTGGTCTTGAGCTAAAGGTTCTTCACCGTAACCGCTAAGTTCAAACTCAAACTGCTGCTGTGTCGATGTATTTAAGAGTACAAACGTCCTGGTCTCGTGATACATCCACGTCGGAGTGAATGTAAGTGGATAAGTCGCTGATCTCTTGGCAGGAACCATAAGTGTTGGTGGACCGGAGAACATTGATACAGGAGGTTTAGTAGTCGACGTATCAGTCTTCCCACTACTGAAAATGGCCTTAAGTGACCACGTTGTATCTGTTGGATTCGAGAGAGGGATCTCCTGGACGATACTGTGTCGAGCTGGAGCTACAAATTCCAGTTGAGTTTTTACGTTTGGTTCTCTTACTTTGGCTACAAGATCGTAAACTCGCACGTCAGTACTACCACACACTGTGTTTCTCGACCGTAGAAGCAGTTTACAGGCGTATCGACCGGCACCTTTCGGTTGGAAATCAATCAAGGCACTATTGGTACCTGCAAGAACCGATCGAGGCGAGCCAAGTCGGGCTTGGTTGGCTTTGAGTGGAAGTTTTGGACCGGATGAATCGATCGCGGAGCTGTCGGATCTCCCGGATACTGGCACAGGTTTACCTGCTCCAGTAGTTAACGTTAATTCTGGGATGTTTGCTGTGAAGTATGGAGAATTAAATTCCACGTGGAAGTTCGTGTGGTGGGTTTCTTCGCATTTCTTGAGTCCGTCTTTTAGTTTATTGCGTAGATGGCCACTGACTCGCTCGACGAACGTTGTAAGTGCGCGATTTAGTAGCGGATTCTTGACTGGGATCGTCAGTTCTCGAACAAACCGGAATCGACCTGCGCCAGGTCCTGTGGCACTTGCTGCTGTGGAAGCTTCACATTGGATTTCCAGCGTTTCAAGACTGGCCGGGAGATTTGCAACCGCGTGAATCTCATAGAGAAATTCTCCAATATTCTCGTCCAAGAAGAGCAACTGACAGCGATAGTTCCCAGGAACTAGTGGTAAAAATTCAAGTTTCACCTTAGCCGAGCCGTTCTTTCGGATAGATATCGAAGCCCCATTAAGTCCAGAAGCTGGTACACTTAATCCACCTTCAATACCATCCTCATTGTTGCTACTACCTGATGTACCGAATTCAGGCAGATAAAAGGGCTGTTGAGCAGCAATACACCACGAAATATCACCGTCTTCCGCACGGTTTTTACCAGCGATAATCGATTTTCTACGTCCAAATCCAGAGGCTTCACCAAAGTTTGACAAACTATTCCCACCTTGATTTCCTGGCTGTACCGAACGACGTCGATTACCTCTTGAAGACGGCAATACACCCGTTGAGGACCCTGAATTAGCCACTCCAGTCGGTTCCGTCCCTGACTGAGACTGCGTCATGGACAACTTGAAATTTGCATTGGTGGGGAACTGGTTCTCGATCAGAATTTCTTCCACTCGTTTCTCGTACGTCTTGGCTT
>NW_008649270.1:0-991 GCF_000247585.1 Phytophthora nicotianae INRA-310 | reverse complement strand
AAACTCGACGTTTTAGTGACGTTTGAGCCATGGAAGCTCCTGCTATTTGAAGTGGAAGAACGAGATCGTGACTGCCTTCTTTCGACGGAGTGAATACGAGATGACACGAGACTGTAGCGTGAGGCGGCAAGCAGATCTGCCACCTGGAACATCTTGAGTCACTTGACAGTCCTTCATCATCTTCGACCACTTTAAACTTATCGTCGGTTAAGGGTACGAAGATGTTGCTGGCGTCTTCAAGATGAGCCAGTAAACGAGGTGGCGTGGATAACGCGAACTCGTCGAAGGAAGAGCCGAGATCCAGCAACAAGCATGCTGGGATAGAGCTGTGGTTCTCTAGCGAAATGACTCGAGGGACTGACACTCCAAGCACCACTTCTCCGAACTCAATAGCGTCTGCAGGAGTGAGGAAAACGTCGGGAACGAGAACTGATGCGCTCACGGGAAGACGCAGTACTTTACCACCACGTACAGTCACAATGATATTTACTTGAGACTCTTTACTCCCATCCAGCGTGATAGCACGATGAGGGAAGAGCTTGACCGTGAGTTCTGTGGATTCCTGGGGGTCTACGATGCCTTGAACCGGAGAGACTTGCAATCCGATGGTCGTACACATAGATTGCGGCTCGATACAAGCGTAAAATACAGCGCGAGTGTGCATTCCAAGGTTTGATAGTGTAAGTTTTTTTTCGCGCTCCACTCCGACTGAAATGGTCCCGAAATCCACTTTCTTCTCTCTTGCCACCACTTTAACTTCGGGTACTAGCGCTCGACAGTTCAAGAAGGTTTTCTCGCCTCCTGTCACGTCCAACTGAAATATTTGAGCCAGCCACAAGGCTCCACTCTTGTGCGTTATCCCTAACGCAGCCATGGTAGCACCCGTCATGGACGGAGGAGTGTACACTACTTTACAGACCAAAGTAGCTGACGGTCCGAGCGTGCCACTAGCTGGAAGAACCTCAAATAGTGTCGTACTGTTCGCGTTGGA
>NW_008649269.1:8956-9940 GCF_000247585.1 Phytophthora nicotianae INRA-310 | reverse complement strand
GGTAGATTTTCTCCTCGGCGAACTGGCCGTCCTAAGGTTTGTAGAAGTCTGCGCTTCTGAAGTTGCTTCAAGTGAAGCTTCTCAAGGCACATGCGAAACTGGAGGTGCTTTTGCGACCGTGTTGAGGTATCGTCTGTTCTAATAGTTTTGCTAACTATCTGTTTGCTTTGATGCAGGAACAGTCCCCGATGATAGTGGTGGTAATGCCGTTGGTAGGATGGCCGGCAGAATCATCGGCGGCAGGCATGTGGCTACAGCTCGACGGTCCATAAGAACGGCAGGTGCGCCTCATGTCTGGTGTCGGGCATAGTTCTATGTTAAACAACCATGTGTTTGGTGTGATGTAGCGGTTAACATTGACGACGTTGAGGCTGTACGTAACGTTGGTGCGCGCGTCGATGAAGCGACCGGCATGGCAACAGTAGCCGCGCGTGACCCGCGAGGAGGTCGAGGGAGGGCGAGAGTTCGGCAATCTCCAAGCTCATGTACTGGCGGAGGTAAGACTTTCTCTCACCTCGCTACTGTCGGTGAAGTAATTGACTGTTGGTGGCCTATGTATTTAAATTGCAAGTCACGAGGTTTGCGAAGGTGTTAACGCTGGTGACGCTGGTGGCCATACTGCTGTCGCTGGTCGTGTGGAACGAGGACTCGGGACAGGAGAAAGACGTGAAGGCAGTACAGCTCAGCGGGCGGTAAGAGCTTCAAGTCTTGCAGGTGGGCATCTAGTGAACGAATTGCATTGGGGAAAAGTAGCTAACAGCTTATTATTGCTGACGTAGGAGTGAACCGCGGTGGTGGTGGTGGTGGTGATCATGGTGTGCGAGGAGGTGGTGTTCAAGGATGTGGATCTCGAGGAGGTTGTGGAGGGCAGAAGGCACGTCCAGCTACGGACACGGCCACTTCAAAAGGTATGTAGGACCCCGTTGGAGCCAGTAATGGACGATGCCGCGAATAATGTTGTGGTTGTTGATGGTACAGCAAACG
>NW_008649269.1:4358-5081 GCF_000247585.1 Phytophthora nicotianae INRA-310 | reverse complement strand
ACAATTGCCTCAGCAAGTGTCTGAATGGGCCTTACAGCGCAACATTGTACTCAAGATCTCCGCGGCGAAGTCCGCTCTTTTGAGTGGTGCAGGTATATCTGGGAGTGCAGTGGCGCCACTTCCCAGCCTCAGTAAGCAAGAGCTGAGAAGTACAGTATCTGAACGAAAGCAAACTACTACTACAGGTCAAGTCTCTCCTGTCTTCGATTAGAACATTTTAATGCGAATTCATCCGTAGAAGTTTATTGAACTGTCTAAGTATTTGGAGCTTCGCAATTGTAAAGAACGTAGGTCAGGTACCTGGTCCTTAGGCTTCTTACAGCACCTATGCGGAATTTCTTGGAACAACCAGCCGAGTGAGTAGCATGTGGTGGTGTCACAAATAGAGATCTGAATATGTAAGTGGGTCCTGGGTCATCATTATGGATAGCCCTGTGGGATAAGCGATACTAGTATCGTTCGTAAAGAACACAATACATAACCGTTTAAATTACTTGCAGTTGCATGTTGAACGAAGATGGGGCCGTCGCTGACAGGGTCAACATTTACGTGGGTGAATCAAAAGCAATGCAGATATAAATGATTAAAGGTATTTTGTCACGTGTTCTGAAATCGAATGGAGTCTTGTAGAGGACTTGAGGTTGAAAAAGAAAATTGAAGATGGTGACGTAGGAGTGAACCGCGGTGGTGGTGGTGGTGGTGATCATGGTGTGCGAGGAGGTG
>NW_008649269.1:0-795 GCF_000247585.1 Phytophthora nicotianae INRA-310 | reverse complement strand
GTCATCAACTCGGAGTCGGATTCATCCCCAGACTGCTCCCACAACACGAACTCGTGCTTCAAGGAATGCGCAGGCTCAGTCCTCCACGACAAGAAGGAAGCCCAGTATCGCAAGAAATGCTCAAGCACATCTTCCGGGCTACCGACCTCTCCAGCGCCCAGCACCGCGTCATTTGTGGGGCTGCGGTGCTGGGCTTCTTCTTTTGTCTCCGAGGTGCAGAGTACCTGAGCGTCAGCTCCAAACGTCATCGATATTGCTTTCAAGTATCGGATGTATTGGTGAAAGACGCAAACGGCAACAGCACATCTCAATATGCAAGCGCAAGTGCTGTATCAATAACGTTGCGCGGTAGCAAGACCGATCAAAACGGACGCACGACCACAAGAACCATCGGAAAGAGCGGACATCCACCAGTATGTTCAGTGTTTGCGGCCCTACTACTACTCCGAAATGCGATCGCAATCAACATGTCTGGCGATGAACCCATCTACTCAAGCAGCCCAGGGCGAGTGCTGTCAGCAGAATCCATGTCTAAAGTCCTGCGATCGGCAGCGAAGGCGTGCGACGTGAATCCCAGCAATATCTCAACACACACTCTACGAGTAGGAGGCGCTACGGCTCTGCATGCAGCTGGTGTCGACGCAGATACGATACGAATGCATGGGCGGTGGTCGTCGGACGCTTGCCAGATCTACATACGTCACCGAGACGCTGCATCATTACAGCTTGCTCGGCGAATGTCATCGTTCAACTCCAACTCCAACTCCAACTTTGCCCAGACTGATCCAAATGGGG
>NW_008649268.1:9133-9981 GCF_000247585.1 Phytophthora nicotianae INRA-310 | reverse complement strand
CGACATCTGACCGGCAAGCGCCAGAAACAAATATGAAACCTCCCGAATTTATAACGATCGGAAATAGCAGAGTTTGAAAGTAAATTTATTTTGCAATCCTGGGCACATGCAGGATTGGAACGTGTACACTTCCATGTAAATAATCATGGCCTCCAACGGTTTCGTATTTTAATTATGGTGTGATGATGTGACGCTACGCTAATCCATGCATAACCGAGACAGTATAGTCAGAGCACGGAATGCTCAAAGGAAGGTTTCCCTACCGGCGAAGCTTGTGCAAACTTGTAGGTGGTCTCACCACCTTCCCGAATGCACGACTCCATTGCGCACTGCAGCTCTACGTGGCCGAGTCCTAACCTCCTTTGTTGCCCCGCGTGGAGGTTTGCCAGCATCCAAGCGGGTCAGTATCTAGGAAACGGCCTGCTGGCGCTCTCGTAGTGTCAGTTCTCGTTTTGTGCGCTAGTTTAGTCTCAATGGCGGCCAGTGGATAGTTTCAGAATACTCCAGATATGAGCTAGGATGGGCGACGTCTGTGCCTGTTTGCCACTATTTTGGCTCGAAATGTACTCGAGTTGTCACCACGGATGTTGGTAGCTGAAGTTCTGCACACCATTGAAATCGCACCGACTCCAGGTTGCATTTATGGCCAATCCGAGGTCATTTCGTGTAATATTGACGATTCCGGAGACAGTTTCGCAAAAAGGGACAAGTAATTTGCAACAGAGTAGTAATACTTAGGTTTTGCACAGAAGAGCCGTCGACACTAACTAGCAGAAACCAAGTCTAGCCAATGGGTAGTCCAGAAAAGCTTGACATTTTTAGGGGTCTACTAGAAAAGTTTTCCGAGT
>NW_008649268.1:4632-5658 GCF_000247585.1 Phytophthora nicotianae INRA-310 | reverse complement strand
ATGGTATTGCATTTACAAAAATCAAAATGTATTGAGTATATTTTTACAGTAGTGTATTTATTTATCTTAGGCTACGAAGATAAGACGAATCATTCATGCAACATTAGTGCAACATTAGTACAACCTATGAAACAGCAGTGCAACGTCCAAGCAGTTGCCAAACGAAAAAAAAAAAACAGAAGGAGAGAAAACATGGAAAATGCTGCTAGTGCTGATATCGACACGATAGTTGATTTGATGGAGAGCGAACTCGGCCTGTCTTCTAGGAAGCAAGATGCCTCGGCCAGGGTAAAATTTAGCACGGTTCTAACAAAGCATGTAGGTAAAAATTAACTTTGGAAAGGCTAACCACCGCAGACGTGACGAAAGCGATGTTTGGAAAGCTTCTGTCGCACTTATTTAAGGACCTGGTATTCATTGGCAAACCTCCACGAACTATCTGAGCTCCATCAAGCGACAGCTTGAAGAAATGACAGCAACAGTCTTATTTCGCTCAGATCCTGACTGGTATCGGCGATGTAGGTGACACCTGCAGAAACAGTACCTCATGGTATCCATTTCAAAAAAAAAAAAAAAAATTTAAGGAGCAATCGCCACCGATGACTATGGACGACTTGCGCTCGATATATACTATAGTCTTTCTTTAAAACAACAAGAAAGCCTTCCTGGATCGGCCCTTATGAACAAGCAATGGCTTTCAATTGGTCGGGGTTCAGATATTGGCATGATTTATGTTTCAGACTTGAACTGGTAGGGAAAGTTTTTCCTGGTTGACGTGACTCGGTACATATTTGCATAGATTTGATTTGATTTTGCTTACAACGCTATTAATATAACACATCTATTAAACAGCATTAAAGTTAGACAGAAGCAGAGAATCTCATTTTTTGATCTCCAATATGCTGGCGTGTTGACCCTTTTCATGCACTAGCATCACAGCTAGTTGTGGATCGCTACAATGCCTCACCGAGAGTATTTTCGCAACTCACAGAAACAAATACGGACGCTCACGTAGCGCATACATCA
>NW_008649268.1:0-1204 GCF_000247585.1 Phytophthora nicotianae INRA-310 | reverse complement strand
TTTGGGTTTCCTCCTAAAGTGATATTCTAAATAAAAGGTATTTGCCAACGAGTGGTTGGCAGAATCCTGCTAAGCTAGTTGGTTGAACGCGATCGCCTTTCAACCAAACAGGAAGTCTAAATGCACACAGACCAGTGGTCTGTCAATTGTAGCCATTAGGGGGCTTTAATTGCAAAATCTTTGGCATTTGGCGAGCAAAACGATCAGACGAAAAATCGGTGTGCATGTTTAGGACCATAACCAACAGGTGGGTTTCAATTTTAAACCGAGAAAACCGCAACGTGATGTCTCCATCCAGCTCGCTGTTGCGCTAGAGTGGTATGGAGCTGGTGGTAATGGCAATTCAGTGCGTAGAATTGCTCGTGTCTACAAGCTAGGAGCAGGAACAGTTTCCCTGTACGCACGACGAGTCCAAAGAGCTCTTCTTCCGCATTACTCGAAGTTCGTATGCTGTCCATCGGCTTATAGACGGTCAGTGTCGGCGGCTTTCCATCGCGAACGTTACGGACTGGATGGTGTAGTTGGTATGGTGGATGGTATGCACGTCATCGTCGACCAGAAGCCTGCTATCGACGGGGCCATTCACTTCAACATGAAATGCCGCTACAGCTTTAACGTTCAAATATTCTGTGATGAAGACAAGCGCATCATCATGGCATATACGGGCTGGCCTGGATTGTGTGCGGATTCTACTGTCTTCGGCAAAACACCAGTGTTTACGCGTCCATACGATTTCTTTTCCCCGAGGGAATTTCTGCGTGGTGACACCGGCTACGCTCTATCAAACTATCTCATTACGCCTTATAAACGCCCTGCATCTGACCATCCTGACAACAAGGTGTTCAATGAGGTGGTGTCGAGTGCTCGGGTCCTAAATGAGAACTGCGTTGGTCTCTGGAAAAATCGGTGGATGTCGTTAAAGAGCATTCGAACGCAGCTTAAGACTGTGAGTGAGTTTAAGTTCGTTAACAACCACATCCCGGCATGTGTACTTCTCCATAACATTGGCCTTGACCGATCGGACGAGTGGGATGATGCAAGTATCCCCGACGCTGAAGAGGAAAGAAGATTATCAGCACTATTGTTCAATGCTGAACCATCAAGCAAAAGCGAGGGTGTGAAGAGACGAGAATCATTAAGAGAGCTGTTATTTACGGGGAGTAGTAAGTCACCCATACGCCCAAAATACCTGAGCCAACTACAC
>NW_008649267.1:11173-12335 GCF_000247585.1 Phytophthora nicotianae INRA-310 | reverse complement strand
AATTCAGAGTGTACTTGCTCGGCGAAGAAACCTTTGCGGTATACACCGACCACGCATCGCTGAGAACTGCGATGCGAAGCCCACATTTGTCGCAGCGTATGGCTCAATGGTTGTCATTTTTCTCGGAGTATAACTTTGTGGTGCATTACAAGCCCAGCAAGAACAATATCCTTGGCGATGCCCTTTTGCGAAGTCCTGATTATGATCCGAGGCGCTTGTTGTGTAATCAGACTACTCCTAACGACGAAGTTGATAAATATTGCGCTGTTTGTGTTGCGCTCAGAATGAATTCCACCATCGCGGCTCCGGAGTTGAAGAAATTGTGGTGGCCTATGCTGACGACCACTTCTACTCCGCCATCATCAACCACCTCGGTTCTCCCAGCGTCAAGACGCTGGCAGCGCTTACGCGTCCGACTCGAACTCATCTCGAGCGGTACCATCTTGACGACGATCTGTTGACGTACTCTATGGACACGTTCGATGCTCCGCGGGTCGTCGTCCCCGCTGCCAACGACCTTCGTGCCCGCATCCTGCACGAATATCACGACGCACCCGTTGGTGGACATCTTGGTCGTAAAAAGACGTTCGCTGCCCTGTCGCGTGATTCTATTGGTCTCATATGTACAAATGGGTACCTAAGTGGGTGCGCTCGTGTGAAATTTGTCAACGTGTTAAACGTGTGGGCTCTGTCCAAGCCCCGCTGCGTCCGTTGGCCATCTCCACTGAGTCGTGGCGATCCGTTAGCATGGACTTCATTTTTGGCCTCCCACCTGACAAGCAGAGACACGGGTGTCCTGGTCTTCGTTGACCGTTTCAGCAAGATGGTTCATCTTGTCGCAGTCGCCGCCCAAGTTACCGCTGAACAAACTGCGTCCTTGTTCCTCGACTGTGTATTCCCGCATCACGGATTACCGGAATCTATCGTGTCGGACCGTGATCCTCGTTTCACATCCGCTTTCTGGAGTCACTTGTTCAAGCTGCTTGGAACGCGCCTTCTCATGGCGACGGCAGCCCACCCCGAGACGGATGGGCAAACGGAGCGCGTAAATCGGGTTATTGAAGACGTTCTCCGCAGTTACGCGACGTCGTTCTCGTCGTGGAGGGACTTTCTGCCGCTTGCCGAGTTTGTGCTGAACAATGGTGCTCACGCGTTGTCTGGT
>NW_008649267.1:7002-7708 GCF_000247585.1 Phytophthora nicotianae INRA-310 | reverse complement strand
ACACGCGGTACGGCTGGAAACCGCCGGCGCAGAGTACCGACTGTTCCCGATCGTTCATGTGTCAAAGCTGAAGCTGGTGAGGATCTACCCAGATTGCCCGACATCTACGCTGACGAACCACGAAGCAGATCGCGTAGACTTCGACGAAGGTCTGCTGCCCGACGACAGCTGGGAACGCGAGCTGATGAAGACGAGTACGAGGTAGAGTGGATCGCAGACGTATGCTCGAGCAACAAAACCCGATACGGTCGCACTCGACGCGAGTACCTGGTCTTCTGAAAAGGCTATGCCGAGCCGTCGCGGGTCGATGAGACTGATCTCAACTGCGGAACGTTGCTAAGAGACTTCGATCGGGGACGGACCGATCACAACCGGTTCGAAGCGATGCAGTCGCATGAGGAGTAAGCGGTGGAACATCTGCGGTGGGTTGGCCACTGTGGAGAAGTGAGAGGAAGAAGGATCTGCAGGAAGGCTGCAGATTTCAAGGAGGAGGTGGTGCATATGGAGTGCCGTGGGCCTGAATAGGCTGGAAAACCTAGGCAACACACACTCGACGATTCCGGAAGAATGGAGGAAGATACGGATGGATTAAGTCGAGCTGGATCGTACTGGGCCTTCTCAACGAACGCTGAAACCTACAAGTTGTTATCCAACACATGACGGCAGGACGTAATCATGAAGAAGAAGGCACGAACTTGCCAGGCAA
>NW_008649267.1:0-1117 GCF_000247585.1 Phytophthora nicotianae INRA-310 | reverse complement strand
CCACAATGTCGGCCTCGAATGGGGACATCTTGATGCTGGAGTTGACCGCTGAGTTGATGGCAAACTCTGCGTTTGCAAGATGTACATCCCAGTCATCTTGTCGTGGTAATACGAAGCAGCGGAGATATCTTCAAGAGTTCGATTCGTTCTCTCCGTTTGACCATCATCTTGAGCTTGGTTCCCACATTGTCAAAGACTTGACTCCAGAATCCAGAGACAAACTTGGTATCTCGATCTGACACGATGTTTTGTGGCATACCGTGAAGCTTCCAGATGCTGTCGATGAACAGAGTCGCAACCTCTTGCGCAGAAACTGTCTTCGTCGTTGTGATGAAATGTGAACGCTTGCTCAGCCGATCCACAACAACCCAAATCCAGTTCTTCCCGTTCTTGGTATCCGGTAAGTCTGTGATAAAATCCATCGAAATCGAGCGCCACCGAGCTTCAGGAATCTGTAAAGGCTCCAATCGCCCAGGGGGCTTCGTCTGTCGAGGTTTGTTCCGTCTGCAATCTTCACAATTCACGATGCACTTCTTCATCGTACGAACCATCCGTGGCAAGTACCAATCAGCACGTAGCTTGAGGTATGTGCGATCGGCGCCAGGATGTCCACCGTAGCTGGAATCGTGTACTCCGGAGATGATGCGATGTTTAAGAATTACCACATTTGGAATGACAATTCGAGGCTTCTCGTTCGTTGTTCCTTGGTACCAGATCCGGTTCTCTTCCTCAAAGAAAGGTTTGTATTGCTTCTCAGACGTGCCACGAGGGTTCACTGTTGTGCTGCACTTCTTGATCGCGCGTTGAACCTATCGAATGACCTTGTCCTTAGCGTACCCGTTGATAACATACTTGATCAGTTCGTTGGTTGGGCGAATCTCGACAACGCGAGGTTGGTAGTTTGTCTCGTTGAAGCTTGGGACGAGTAAATCGTGGAACGCCTTGGTCTCAGGCTTGAGATCTGGTCATCGACTCAATGCGTCCGCGATCCTATTCTTCGCTCCCGACAGATACGCGAAAACTGGTTGATACTTCGCGAGAATGTCATACCATCGAATTAATCTTCGATTCGCCGTATACTGCTGAAAAATCCCCTCAAGCGACTTGTGGTCCGTCT
>NW_008649266.1:8219-10171 GCF_000247585.1 Phytophthora nicotianae INRA-310 | reverse complement strand
GGTGGTCCCAGCTCGCTGCAGCCGAACCGTTCACAACACTTACCTGTGGTCACAATTTCCATGACGAATGCTTGATTGGAAAGCTCAATGAAGCTCTTGAGTGCCCAACCTGTGGTCGCAAAGAGAGCTCATAAATCGATCCAAGGCGTATGGTAAGATAGGTCTGACAACACTAGAACAAAGGATTGGAGCAGGTATTACAAGTTCAATACTAAGAAGTTCCGTCATTCGAGTTAAATTTTTCTTTCACATTCTCTCGAAGGTGCAACGGACTGAATTTGACGACAAAGGCTGAGAACAGCCCGTTGTGGAAGGCCTGTAGCGTAGAGTCTCAAATGATCCAGACTTTGGGTAGCACAGCACAAAGATACTTTCCAACTTTTCAGCTCGCCTATCGCTTTTGTGATCCTAGAGAGTTGTTGCACAGGCACAGCTTCGGCATTTTGCTCAGATGTGTTCAAGTCAAATCTTGAGGAAGCGCGTGGTGTTGCTTCCAGAACATTGGACTAAATTTGATGGCGTGGTCGCGTCACCACAGCACTCCAAACGTAGCGCAAGTAACGCAACCTAGTGGATCTGAACCTTACTATGGGATGGCAACACATGCCTTCTCCGCAATATTGCGGGCCTAATGTTGTTTTGTGGCAAATTTGAGTCAGAAAGTCACGCGATTACGACGAGTGGGTGCTCGATTGCGAACTGCTCTGCGACGTGAGGAAAGTGGCGGATGCAATAGCGCTCTATGCAAATACAGTCGCAGAGGATGCATCAGTGCTGGTGATTCGGCAAGCTTCTAAACTGCACTTTTGGTCGCTACATTGTGGGATCCAGGCGATGTAGGATGACGGCTTCTCCGCAGTCAATCTGTGGTCAGACAACCTCCCTGAAAGGAGACAAAGCTCGAACGCAAGGATTCAACGGTCCATCCAAATCGAAGGCCCTCACATCGCGGTGGTCATTCCTTCAATTCCTTCAAGTCTCATTTTGGTGTTGTGTTAGTAATGTAGCATCGTTCAAACGAAAAAGTCACTATTCGCCGTTCTATTTTCCATCCTTTAGTAAAATGAAGTGTTCTTAGTTCAGATGGGACTTCAAACTTTGGACAGAGACACATTCCGACCTTGATTAAAAAAGCCAGATCCCATCCAATTGGATAATTTTTTGAGTGGGTCTCGACCGTAGAATGGCAAGTGACTTCGATGGCTGCTTCTCTGCTCGGCCACGTACAATTTGAGTCCACCTGGCTCGTCCAACCAAATGGCACAGCACATGAGCCACGCACGAACAATCCGAGTCCTGTTCACTCCGCAATTCGCTCCATTTGTGCCTTCTCGCTTCGGTGACGGAGTTCAGCTCCAGTTGCAAAACTCTCCACTTGAGAAAGATTTTGCCAAATGGAGTTGCAATCATCGCACACGCCACTACAGCGCCACCCCAAGTGCTCGGCGCTCTACGCTAGTCGCCTCCGCCACGACCCACAAGCTTCGAAACCGACCGAGTCACTGGCTCCAAGTGTCGCCTATTTGGCCAATGTGACGGTCGAAGTGACCACCAAGACTTTGACTCGAGATGCGTCAACATTTGCGCTCACAGTACACGACAAGAAGTCCAGTTCAACGTGGCGCCATCTTCGATCTTATTCCGAGTGTCGAGCGTTTCAGACTCGAGTGCTCAAGTTGCTGAGTCGCGGCCACTTGTGCTTTGCCGAGTGTCCGTGGCTCTACGCGTACGTGCAACGCGCGCTGCCTGCCGAAAGAGCGGGTCATCACTTGTTCCGAGTTGCAGGTCACAGTCCCAAGCCCCGCGTCGTGGAGAACCAGCGCCAAGCTCTTGCCAGACTATTTGCCACTTTGCAACGAGTTTTGCTGAATCCGCTCAATCAGAAATGCTCCGTTTTGATGCAACAAGTCGCGCCTGAAGTGATTTCGTTTATCACCAACCGGACCGAAGTG
>NW_008649266.1:4485-5534 GCF_000247585.1 Phytophthora nicotianae INRA-310 | reverse complement strand
CCCCTGGCACCCAATCACTTGTCTTCTAATAATGTGTTATGTAACCACTAACCACTTTTGTGTGTTCCTAGAGGTTGTGTGTGTTTGAATATATTTCCCTCTAATTATGAGGATTTGGTTTTTTGTACACCACACCAATAAATTACATGATATTACATGTTTTGTGTCTTTCAGTAATTCTCCCGCGAGTATTCTAGCTTATTTCTATTCCCTCTCAGCCTTAATTATGACATTTGGTCAGCTAATTTCGTAGTAATTAACCCTTTCAACCCCGAGTTATATTCTGTATGACACAGAATAGCGGTAATCTTTAAAATTGTATGGTTAAGTTTCAAAGGAGAAGCTTCTGTTTGAAAGTGGTTTGAAAAAGCGCGCGAAAAGTACCAAAAACTGGACAACATCGCGAGAATGTTCAAGCTGAACAGTCTGAAAGCCCGCATGAACGAGCTCATCCGACTTCACCAACAGCTAATCAGAAGGACCGACGAGCAAGAGAACCGTGTGACGATGACCCCCGCCGAGGAGAACAAAGTCCACGGCTTTGCGCTTACAATCAACCCGCTAATGGAGTAGGGGGCCCACGAGATTCGCTTTATCGCCAATCAAGAGAAATACGTGACAAGACAAGCGGCCGCTGCCGTTGGGGTGCTCTTTGAATTCACGGAAACTGACAACCCAATCGACTTGCGTCCGAATTTCCAGCGTCGCGCAAACGCTCGGCTTCGTGCTCGTGTGGGAGCATATTTTCGAGATCATCCGGTAAGCCCTTATTGTGTACGATCTACTCTATATCATACTGTTGCTAACTTATTCTGTATTAACTGTTAGAGCAGCAAGCGGCACCTCCACACATCGTGTTTCGCTGCTGTCGCTCCTAGTGGGTCGTCAATACACCCTTCCCCCTCGAAGTGGTCACGGAAATCCTAACTGAGCTTCTGGAAGAAACCAATGCTAGCCTACGCTTAGTAGCTATGTACGGTGAAGCTGTGATGATGGCACCGTTTCTAGTTCAGAAGGGACTTCAAACTTTGGACAGAGACACATTCCGA
>NW_008649266.1:0-1434 GCF_000247585.1 Phytophthora nicotianae INRA-310 | reverse complement strand
GGAGGCAGCTTCACAGGTTCAGCGCTAAATTGGAGCGTAATTGAGAAAGAATGCTATCCTATCGTGCATGCCTGTGAGAAACTCGAGTACTTGTTACTGCGTCCGCATGGATTCCGCCTCTATTGCGATCACCGAAACATCATCTACCTCTTCGCACCTGGAAAGGAGCTTAAACGCCACGTTCGAGGAAAACTTCTACGCTGGTCTACAAAGCTACTGGAGTATCGTTACTCCATTGAGCATATTGAAGGTATCCACAATGTGTGGGCCGATCTCATTTCGAGGTGGGGCGGTAAAACGCAGCGAATTGCAAGAATGTACATGGTCAGACGCTTCACACGAAGCAAAAGAAAGCGTGGCACGCAGGTTACATGTACGCCATTGCGTCCACTCGACCAGGACGACTTTATTTGGCCAACTATTGACGAAATCGGACGACTCCAAGCATTGCATGATGCACCAAGCTGTGCTACACTTGGAGACGACGACTTGTGGAGAGTTAACGATTTGATATGGATTCCGACGAAAGCAAGTGATTTAATTCAACGACTGTTGATTATTGCTCATTGTGGACGGAATGGACACCGCGGCATGCATGTGATGGAAAATCATATCCGCCGGTTGTTCAGCATTGGTGGTCTCGCGGGGATTGTACGTGATTTTTGCTCTAATTGCCTGCTCTGCCTACATGTAAAGGGCGGAACTGTGATTCCGCGTCCTTTCAGCGAGACGCACTTTACCTTTGAACGAAATTCAACTTTGCATTGGGATTTTTTGACACTTGGAGATTCTTTCGGTACATCGCGTTACGTGTTGGTTCTTAAAGACGAAGCGACTCATTTCGTGGAATTAGTTGCGTGTGACAGTCCAACTTCGGAAGTGGCGGCTACGGCTATCTTAGACTGGTACAGTCGTTACGGTGCACCAACTACTTGGGTTAGTGACTCAGGATCACATTTTAAGACTAAGGTGATCGCTGAATTGAGCCGTCGACTCAAGGGTCGTCAAGAGTTCATCTTAGCTTACTCACCGTGGAAAAACGGTTCTGTGGAGCGAGTTAATAGAGACATCTTACAAGTGCTGAAAGCCTTGGCGTTGGAGTATCGGATCAATGTGCATGACTGGCCCTACTTATTACCCTTAGTGCAGTCCAGCATCAACCACTCTCCGGTGCCGTCACTAGCCAACCGAGCCCCAACCGAGCTTTTCACGGGATTGCCATGCCCCAGTGCTCTGGACACGGTATTTTTTCCAGGAGGGAATGGTCGGGTGGCTACAGTGAAGCACCTCAAGTCAAAAACAGAGCAACATCTGGTAAATTTAAGACGTGGAATCATGGATATGCACAAAGCTGTTAAGGAGGAGCGTATTCGCCAAGCCCAGAGGTACCGTGCACGCCCGCATCACGAGCAAAAAGTGAATTTTTCGGTCGGA
>NW_008649265.1:9587-10182 GCF_000247585.1 Phytophthora nicotianae INRA-310 | reverse complement strand
GCTGGTGAGCTCGAGCAAGTGTGTCTCATCACTGAGCGAGAGGAGGTGCATGGCGTCAATACAGTCAGCGAGCGCGAGGATTCTATGCGGCCTGCGCACGCCGAACCGAAGTCGGCGCGTGAAGAGCGCTTCGCCGCGCAATCGAGGGAAGCACTGAAACCATCTGGTAATCCTGCCTATAAACTCGTACGCGAATACGCGGATGTATTTCCGGACTTTAACCCCGCGGAGCTTCCTGCAGACAGCGGGGTGCACCACGAGATTGACCTCGCGCCTGGAACCAAGTACTGCGTGACGCGGCAGTGGCCACTGCCGCGAGATCAAGTCAAGGCGATCGACGAGTTCTTCGAGAGTCGTCGCCAAGCTGGTCATGTCCGCGGAGCATCTCGCCGCACTCGAGTCCCACCTTCTGTGTCAAGAGGGCGACTAGCGGCTGGCGCATCGTCCACGCCTTCAACAAGCTGAATGACCTCACCATTCCTGCGCAGACGCCTATTCCCTAAGGATATGACCCTGGACTCCATGGCGGGTAGCGAGATCTACAGTGCGATCGACTTGACGGATGGCTTCTACCAGATCCTAATGCGAGAGAAGG
>NW_008649265.1:5729-6440 GCF_000247585.1 Phytophthora nicotianae INRA-310 | reverse complement strand
CCCGAGCCTGCGCTCCAGTCTGCACGCGACCGTGAATCGCGCGTTCCAGTGTCCGCACCCGCTCCAGCAACTCCCGATTCGACTGCCGCAGAGCAATCGCGGTGTGCGACGCCTCCGACAACTGTTGCAGGGCGATGTCAATATCTCACTGAGAGTCCCAGAACTGGTTCACCAGGGTGTCATAGTCCTGGCCAACCAGGTCGCGAACGTTATCAGCGCAACGGTCCACCTCCCCTTGTTGACGCTGCTTGTGATCTCCACTGGATTGTCGATCATATCGTGAGTCAGGAAGATCCTCCACGAGCATTGGCTCGCGGGCGTGCCGGCCGGACGATTCCGACCGCTCGTCGTTATAGAGTCCGCTGGCTTGGCTTCTCCCCGAAGGACGATACGTGGGAGCCCCGCGCCAATCTCCTCCGGGGCGTTCCGGATGTGGTTCAGGAGTACGAGACGTGGCCAATAACCAGTCTGAGACGTACGCGTGCGCGAACGAGATCGTCGCCCACGCGCCGGAGAATAAGTTCGGCGACGTGAGCGATCGCGTGAACGCGACCGAGATCCAAGCTCGCTTCTCAGCGAACCAGCTTCCCGTCGAGAACGACCGCGTGAGCGCGATCGAGAGCGCGCGTGGCCAGCAGAGATACCTCGACGCGTTGGCGGAGAGTTGCTCCGCTGGAAACGCCGCCGGCGCGAGCCCGCGGTGTTAACCGA
>NW_008649265.1:4857-5451 GCF_000247585.1 Phytophthora nicotianae INRA-310 | reverse complement strand
TCCGGTTCCAGCGCCGGACGAAGGCACACCACGACTCCTGAAGCGCGCCGTATTCGACACCCTCGATACTCTTCTGCCGTAGCCCACGGAAGCGGTGGAAGTAGGTCTTCATCGCTTCCGGTGTGTCCGGATTCACCGCTCCGGACAGGTCGTACAAGACCCACGTTGAAGCTCGCTGTCCATCACGCCGAGTCTACGTGACGGGTCCCTTACTGGCATCGCTGTCGCTGCCGTTGTCGCTGCCGCTGTCGTCGCCGCTGCCGTTGTCGCTGTCGCTGCCGTCGTTGTTGTCGCCGTCGTCGTTGTCGCACTGTCCGAGTCCATCGCTGATGTCTTCTGCTGCTGGCTTCCGTTATTCTCGACGCGAGTCGAGTTGTGAGGCCCCTGCGAAGCGCAGAAGCAATTGGGCGCGTTCTCTTCGTTGGCCATTTCCAAGATTGATCGTTTGACACCCACTCTGCGCTCGTGTTGCGTAAGCGCAACTTTGAGAGGGGGGTGATGTAATGGGTCACCATTTACATAAGTAGGTAGATTGATATACAAAAGTAGGTACAAAGCACGCAAGTAGCGCGTGCTGTGTTGTCGTTCTCTGAT
>NW_008649265.1:0-1872 GCF_000247585.1 Phytophthora nicotianae INRA-310 | reverse complement strand
TTACCTATAAATAAAAATCAGTCTTAATCGTACCCTCAAGTGAGTACTTCGTCCCCTCAGACCAGGGACACGTGAACGGTCGTTCACTTAGAGTTTGTATACTCTAGGAAACCAACTTCCTCAGCGCAAGGTTCTGTGTGACCCCGTCACATATACGATCCTAGAATGATACCCTCTTTACATCAATTGGCTTGCAATACTTCGGAATCGTTACCGCAACCATAATGTATGGTCTCTTTAGGAGTATATGGTTGCGTTAGAAAAAATTACGCTCGTAAATAAATGTAAAATAAATCTAAAAATTTCAGCACCTCTCTTAGCTACGTATTTAGCGATATGATCTGTTAAGTACGAAGGCCGGTTCGATTAAGTACGCATACACATTAAGTACGACAAATCAAAGCCGTCCATTTCCGAAATCGCGCCAAAAGGACGCGTGGAGCGTGGAGCGCGGGCGACGAATCAACGGAGCGATGGTACGACGGTGCAGCGCGGACAGGAGTCGATACAGCGCACGAAGAGGGAGAGCGACATGCAGGGGGCTGCCAGCCACGGTCCGTTTGTGTTAAACAATCGGAGTGAGAATAGAAGCTAGCATTTCGGCTCCGCTCAAATTAGGTCATCATCTGCGGAGCGAGAAGAAGGCTGGTATTGTGGTGAAGCGCAGGCAGAAATTCTGGAGTCCAAGTTGAAGACCCGCCCCGATCGAACGAAATGCAGACGATCGTGGATCGTGATACCCAATCGTGGTAGGACTTTGGATGACAGCCGTGGGACACGCACCGGGAACAGCTGCCAGATCGACGGAGAGACACAGACGGCTCGACGTCGCGGGAACAGTCCTACGCGATTTCGATCGACGCGATTGGAAGGGGAGATGGGCGGCGGAGATCACGATCGGAAGTGAAAGCCTCAAGATCAACAAGGCGCAGAAGGCTACTGATGGCTGGAGACTGACGACTGACTAAAGCGGAATGAACCCAGAAAGAGGTTCACTGACCGTTGATGGATAGCGATCGACCTACGGGACCGGAAGATCAACCGACAGCAACCAGCAGATCGACGAGGGAGTGTCACCGATCGGCGATCGAGATGGATCGGACTCAATCGGTGAACGGGGCGAAAGTACAGGCGACGAGGGGTCCGAAGGCGATCGGACGACCAAGGGAGCCGGTCGGCCCTAGTGTCCCACGCCGACGATCGACGACCAGGAGACTGATCGGCGATCAAGGTGTCGACCGCCAAGAAGAAGATCAGCGATCAAGGTCTCGACCACCGATCAAGAAGTTGATTGGTGATCGACTGGAAGATCGGAGGAACCAACATGAAGATGGGTCGTAACATAGGTATGCGTAAGATGTAGGTTGGGATGGGAAGTAGGTAGACACATGGTAACATCAATCAGAGTCCGTTTTGCTTAGAAGTGCACAATTCTTCGTCGCTCGCCAGGAAGGGAAGGATATTTTGGCCCCTCAAACCCAATCAAGACATAGGCTGTGGAGACTAGCGTTGTAGTGTAAGATCTGGATAATATAGTGGCCAAATCTGCTTACACTAGTTTTCTCGTGTTTATTGTATCGCATTCAAGTGTACCCGATCGACCAGACTTTGGTGCTTGACTGGAGATCGGATCGACCCTCACCCTCGAAGATCCCGCTATTGAAAGCGGCAAGTCACCTGGAAAGAAGAGGAACACAGCCGATCAGGCAACCCCACGGCTTCGGATCAAGTCCAGGCCGCTAGATCGGAGCCGATCAGAGTCGATCGGGGCTTCGATCTAGATCGGAGATATCGAGCGGCGAGAAGCCTGGCTGGAGCGTGAACGAGCGGAAGCCGGCGAGTGCGAAGCAGTTTTCTGACGCTTGGACTTCG
>NW_008649264.1:8649-9924 GCF_000247585.1 Phytophthora nicotianae INRA-310 | reverse complement strand
AAATGCATGTACCTAGCGGCCCAAGTACCTATCGCGCAACAGTCGCTGCCACATGTCCTGAGACGACCCAGAGTGGCTAACTCCACTTGCATCGTAATGCATCACCGGACAAGTTGGTTTGTGAGTGGCACGTACGAGGCTGGGTGGCGCATGGTTTCTATTTGAGGAGTTTCTGTAGTCCATGTAGCTGAACGAAAACACTGAAGAACTGAAGAACTTTTTTTTAGTTTGGTAGTCGACCTGTCCATTCATTTGGAAAATAGCCACTACAAATTACCAACCGAAGTCCTCAAGCCTCGGCGAAACGAACCCGATTACCGGTCGACGGCTTGAACCTTTTCAGTTTTGGGGCTGTGCGCTTGTATTCGTTCAGATATTCCAACAGGAGCTTTTTGTAGCACGGGTTGAGCTTAAGAAACATTTTTTTCTCGGATATTGCCGACGCTCTGCTGGTGATTGTCCCAATTCTTGAACATGTTCCGTTTGAACGCTTCGTCCTTCATCATTCTGGATAATGTCTTCTTTGTGAGGTCATTTCTCCCGAGAAACTTGTTAAAAGGCCCTTGACCAGCTCTCTCTTCCTCAGCAGCAACATTCTCTCCATCTCCGGTCTCCTTGCTGACTCGCAGCATTCTATTGGCATTATTGGTGGGACCACTGTTAATAGAGTGCCCCACGTTCGGGGACCGCGTTCCCTCATTGCCATCAGTAGCCAAAGCAGAGCCACAGCTAAGAAGTAAAGTGCTCATAGTGAGCAGCACCACGTAGAATAGGCGCATCCTTGAAAAATACGTGCGAATGTGATTGTCTTCCCCGTGGCAACTTGTGAACTGGCAAAAGGCAATGGGGGTCCGCTTTCCCCAGTCTTGATTCAAAGCTTATGAACTGACGTCTCCTCGAATAGCGCCAAATTGTATAAACAAGATTGTACAAGAGGGGTTAGCTGCTGTGTTTTGATTATTCCGTGTGATGACGAGACGGCCGTAAACAAAATAACTAAGCACGAATCGCGATTTAGGCACATCTTTAGAAAGATGAACGTCTCCTCTTTCTTTTGAGCCGCTTGGCAGCTTCTAGAACCGAAATCTGACAAAGTTTCAGACTCATTAAAAAAAAATACCTCCTGCCCTGACCAAAATCGATTTTTTTTACTGGCTTGCTAGACGTAAATTTTGGCGGTGGAGCCATTGGTGCTGTCCGTTTCATCTGAAAGAATGCCGAACATTTTTATAAAGCGGCTTTTGTGGTCAAATTCGCATTAGTGACTATTGGGCT
>NW_008649264.1:4149-5239 GCF_000247585.1 Phytophthora nicotianae INRA-310 | reverse complement strand
CCACAACTGCCCCTGTCGCAATGGAAGCCACGCTACTGGTGCCCGTTGTGACACCATCCATTTCCAAATCGTTCTCACCGTGCGACTATGTCTCGTCGTGAGCCCCATCCGCACGGTGCTCTCAACCACGCTCTGTACCGTGCGTATGACGCACTTCTTCACACCGACGCCGTGACCCTGCACGCTTGGAGGTAAGTCTCACCATCCTGGCTTCCAATCTTCGTCCGACTGCTCATCCCCTCTCTCTCTCTTCGTCAGGAATCTTGTCTGGTCGACACCGATCGTTCGTCTGGACAGCTTCCTTCTGCAGCGAGTCTTCAGCCACCGTCAGGAACCTCTCTTTCCATGGGTCGTGAACCAACGCCAACGCCGGAAGCCGACCGCTGTGGCTCCTTCCGCTACTCTTCAGGCTGGGACTCAATCTTCGGCCCGAGTTCCCGTCGCTTCTCCAGCTCCTGCTGAGCCTTCGGAGGAGTTGACCGTGAATTCGCTGAGCGATCTTCTTGCTGAGCCTGCTGACGCAACGGTAGACTCCGTAAGAACTGCTCTCCTGCCATATTTGACGCTGATGTCACGGCACCAAGTCCAGCTCAGTATCTCGCCTCCGCTTCAGGGTGACGTTCGTACCCAAAGTCGTTTGAATGACGCGCTCGGCTTCGACCAGGTGCTAGCGGCGGTGCAACCTCTCTCCGACACGTTGCCGGATCTTCCTCACGCAGTCGGTGAGCTCACCGCTCAACTGAAGATCTCCCGGGAGGAAGCTGCTGCTGCTAAGCGTTTACTGGTTCCTGCCCAGCTCCGAGTTGAGTCTCTGGAGCCTCTTCTCAACAAATCGACGGCTGAGGTGAATGAGCTTCAAGCGGAGATCAAGCGCCTCAAGTCAGCGAACGTTTGCATTGGCTCTCTGCTCGAAAAGAGTAAGGAATCGATGGACGTTCAGGCAGAGAACCTTCGGCTCGCAATGAACTACGCCGAGCAGAAGCAAGATTGATGTATTGGACAAGCAGATTGAGAAGGAAGGCGAGGTCTTCAAGACGACGGTCAGTGCGAACACTGAGAACACTCGCAAGCTTCATGACCTGCTGCTCAA
>NW_008649264.1:0-588 GCF_000247585.1 Phytophthora nicotianae INRA-310 | reverse complement strand
GCTCAATTCCGCATATTTCGTCGCCGTGAGATACGACGGCGACGAGGCGCTAGTGGTGGATGGTGTCAAGGGCATACTGGCGCAATGTACAAAATAATGCCGCTATTAATTGGCGAGGTCTCTGTCCTGCAATCAATATGATATTGTATTTTGAGGAGCCCTGAAGGCAACACGAAAACCGGCTACGAAATTTGGCACGAACGCTGGAACGACAGCATGAGCATTTTGTCAGAACTAAAATAGAAGATCAGATTCCGAAAACGCAGAGAGAGGAGAAAAAGAGCGAGGCAATGCATCACAGTGAAGCGCGCTTATTGGTCTCGAGATGTCGTGGTGTTTACGAGGAAAAAATTGCTCGGGTCCACCTCACTAACTGTATGTTAAGGACTGGGCGATTGCATCCTTCTTTGCACGCGTACCCGCGTGGGTTCCTTCCGTTTGGTGACACGTATGGGTAGCTGGCGCCGCATGTTCGCATTGAAGATGATTGCACCCTAATCGACGGGTTTAAAAGCCGGACAGGTTATGGCTGTGGTCTACCGTGTTCCCAGCCAATAGAAGATCCCCGTTTTCTCAGTTGATGGATGC
>NW_008649263.1:14954-15770 GCF_000247585.1 Phytophthora nicotianae INRA-310 | reverse complement strand
ATTATTGATTACTTTCTCGTACCCCTCCAACACTCGGCGTAGCTCCGTATCCAGTTGTGGGTCAAGTTCAAGGAGATTACTTCGGTAGACGTCAAAATGGAAATCGTTTAAGCGCCGAGAAAACTTCCCTGATCACCACCACTTAATTCACTGTCCACACCGGTGTCACCATGTAGCCTCGTTTGATGCCTTGCTTGCAAAATATCTGACATGATAGTCTAGGTTATACCATGCAAATTCTCGGAGCCAACGTTGGATTGGCAGACGGTTTGTAATAACACCTGTACTGCTGGGTGTGAACCCACGGTATGGCAAGGTAGCGCTGCAACAGCTTCGCACCTCATTGTTGGGCAAGTGTCTCGAGAGTTAAACGCGACAACATTTCTGTCTACTTTTCAGTCCACCGCGCAGTCACGACGGAGCCTAGTCCAATGAGTGCTGTTGGAGATGATCACATCAGATACGACACCGCCATGGGGATAGTTCCATGGAGCATTATTGCTGTAAACACACAAACAGGCTTACTAACGCCGAGTGTTGCCAACTACCGAGTAGTGAGACGCAGATTTTTCAAGCTAATCTAAGTTATCGCGAATCTTGAACGCTATACCATTGGGATCTTAATTTATGATAGTACTCACGGCGCCAATGGTCACGCTACAGCAAAAAAAAAAATAAGACGATCGCGCCATCTAGACCCCGCACTGTCAGTTCGCGATGAGCCAGCCGTCTTTTTTGCCATTCTGGTGGAGTCATGTTGACTACCGGGTCTACGAGATAATGCACCCAATTGGGTACAACACCTTCCTCCCCCCC
>NW_008649263.1:13628-14854 GCF_000247585.1 Phytophthora nicotianae INRA-310 | reverse complement strand
CTATGGACAGGGCCTCCGAATATGGCTTTTATATTTATGATGAGCAATTATGCACAATAAATTGTCCGATGAAGCTCATTAAAGTGACGAAATAAATAATGACATTGCGTCAGCAGTGAAAATTAATTATGTTATTACGGAAACGTACTTAGTGAGCACAACACTTCCACGATGATCCCTCCACCGTATTCTCGATCGCGGTGTCTGGCGAACGGATCATCTCGTTATCCGTCCCAACCGTAGCGCAGTGTGGTAATGAGTTTACAGGACGGATTACGGGGTGATCCGTGTATATTTCGACACTGATTAGGGCGCCACCTAAATGGTGCGCTAAGAGCACCACCTTCGATTGTGTTGCAGCAATAAATTAAGTTGCACCAATAAGCCCTGCTAAAATGATGAGTCGTCAAAGTGTTTTCAACGGGGTGTTTATAGCTTCAAAGCCCTCGATTCGACATTGATGATACCATCAACACTGTCTTCGTGGCACGTGGCACGAAGCCATTGTTCATGGAGGCAATGTCGTGCAGGCAGCACAGTGCAACTTCTAAAGAAACCTAATGGAAGTCACGAGAATGTTTGCTTTTGCGGACGAAAATACGGGTACAATAACTTATTTTGAGATTCAAATTGAATTTTCGACTATTTATTGTTTGTGTTTCAAGTGGACTGTTCTGAGTGACTAGGGCCTCTTTTGAATTTTTTTTTCAACTATGTAGTTACTTTTACAAAAAGTAACTAGCTGAAACATTACTACCATTTTATCTCTATAAATAGTTGCGACATTGTTGGAATCCGATTTTAACCAATCATTTTCTTGAGACCTCCATCTCCAGCAACGTAGCGAAAACGCTAAGCCAGTTATTTCCATCAAGGTACAAAACTCGTAAACAATGATTGCGTGACGAACGCAAAGAGAGGAATAGATATTGCGCTCCTCCATGATAGGTATTGGCAGTGAAAAACTCAACATTGCGGTTCAACTGATTTGAATTGTAAAAGGCTATATGTAAACAAGTACTTAAGTATTTTACAGAAATAAGTGGTACAACTAAAACCGATGTTATGGGCACCTAATCTCAAAACGAGGTGTTGACAGCACTCTTTCAATATTCAACTGTGAATCCACGATAATATCGCCAGAGAGCAAAGTCAAGTATGATACAAACCTTGGTCGGGGATGTAGGGCCACATGTTTTGTGGCTACCCCGGATAGATCACCACCA
>NW_008649263.1:8960-9498 GCF_000247585.1 Phytophthora nicotianae INRA-310 | reverse complement strand
CCCCCCCCCACGCAATCGTTGCTTACGGTTTTGTACGTTGATCGTAATAACTCGCTTATGATAAAATCCATGATGCAAGCGGCTGCTGTGTCCAAGTGAAATGGAGGGGGTGAAATAGAGTGCAAATCAATACGGACAAGAGTCTTGTCCTCGTTGGTCTTGTGACAAGACCAACGAGGTGAGCTCGCGCAGCTGCAGCAAACCCGCACGGCCCCGAACAGGCCGTGCGGTATTGCGGAGGCGGGCCCAGTGCTGAGCTATGCAGGGAGCCGAGCACAGCCCTCTCCAGGTGAGACCATATATTGTACTGCGAGATCGTAGCGACTGCATATGCGACGCGCAGCGGAGCAATCAAAATGACATCCGTCCTCTGTAGATATGGATTGTGAAGGTGATGAGAAAGTATATTGGATAATAGTAAACTGTACTCGACGATTCCGCCATCCATGATAGGTATTGGCAGTGAAAAACTCAACATTGCGGTTCAACTGATTTGAATTGTAAAAGGCTATATGTAAACAAGTACTTAAGTATTTTA
>NW_008649263.1:4312-5925 GCF_000247585.1 Phytophthora nicotianae INRA-310 | reverse complement strand
ATTTTATCTTATAGTCCCCAGACTCCTACCGTACTACGCTTCACCGCTTCCCCAGTCGTACAACAAGCCGGGGTCCCCATAAAGATTTGCTGGAACCAACAACGATTGGAGTTTAAGTATAGTGATGTTTCAAACACGATTCGTATAGTTCCTAGCTACCTTGAGGGGGGGGGAGGATGAGCGTACATACTTTTACCAGCAGTCGATCATGCAATTCGACTTCAATTTGAGACTCAGTATACAGAGAACAGAATCAAGAAGCATTCGAGTAGTTCATCGTACATTGAGAGAGTAAATAAGCATAATATATTATGATGTGTAGACTTACGAGGCAGCTCCGTCGAATACCCGCTCATAGTTAGTGCGCATGCTCGTCTGATTTTGTGCGACGTCAAAGTTTCTATTACTTACGGTAACGTGATACTTATAACTATGGCCATGCCTTGTGTACGACTTGATTTGAGCAGCATATCGTTCTACTTCGATGGTGATAATATCTGCTCTACTAGCGTTAGTTCTTGCAGCGCATTGTATGACGAAGTGACCACACGTAAATTATCTTTCATGTATCGTCGTTGCCGAGATTCCAGCGTGGAAAATGATTCTAGTCAACCTGGCAGCCAGCTGAGTTGCTAATGCTCGGAAGTTCATCGGAACTTGTCGAGCGACGTGTCGTAGCACCACAACTTAAAAGTACAGCAAGAACAATTAAACACTACTGAGTTTGTCCCCCCCCCCCCCGAGGAAGGAATTCATTCCCGCCGATTTTCACGAGTGGCTGCGGGACAAGCTCCATGCGCTCAAGCAATGGGGGTGCACTGGTTTATCCGACTATACCTGCAACTGATCAGCCAGGTAAGACAATCCAGTGATCTCAATCAGATTACATTATTTGTTCGCGGTTTCGTCGCTAGTACAAAAAAAAACTCGAAAGGTTTAACAGAGAGCTGAAAAGGACGTCCCAACGCCTCATCCGAACATTGCCACCGTCATCACCGTGATTCGAACGGTATCCCAGGATGATGTTGCTAAGGACCGTCCTCGACTGGAGCGTTTTTTTTTTTTGGACGCATACGTGCTAAACAAACACTTCGCGATTTGATTGGCTGTGCAATCGGCCCATAGGCAGCACGATTTGTCGAGTTTTAGGCAATATATGCCCTCCCCTAACCAAACAGTTTTACTCTCCCTTTTGCCCCCAAGGTAGCAGTGTTTAACAGTCAAGATCGCAACAACACTGTCTCTGTATCCCCATAGATCTCCGAGCGGGCCTGAGCGAGAGTGACGATGCATCCCGGCTGCACGCCAACGCCTGAAATCTGACGTTGAATTCTGCAGTCTTGTTATCTGTTTGGTCGCTTTCATGAGACTTCGCACGGCCAAGAAATCGGATCCCATGTTCGACAGAGGATGTCATGGAAATTCAAGCCACTACGCTGCTGAAGGAGAGAGCTTTCAAGCGGTGCTATAGGATGGACTTGTCGACATGAAAAACTACTCGGTGTTGGACTATACTTGATTGTCGATTTTATCAATCTCTCCGTCGGTCGCGAGGAGTCCCACCGTTTTCACCTGCGGCGATGCTGCAATGTACGCTGTCGTGATTAGCTGGG
>NW_008649263.1:0-682 GCF_000247585.1 Phytophthora nicotianae INRA-310 | reverse complement strand
ACTCCACGAACATTGCTGAGTGCTTCGGTGCGCAGCTACAGAACAAATAAAACCCTGTCAGTACATCTACATACATAAAACTACTAAAAACATGGCAACCTGCAACCAGTACCAGAGGCACAAAACATCGATGTGGCCTTGGCAGAAGGTTTTGAACTCTCGTGAATGAGTTCCGGACATCCGAAAATTCGCTTCATATATGCTGAAAAACGAGCGTACCTCCGACCTAAGCTCCTCCAACTTTGTCGCGGAGTGCGGTACGATTAACGCTGGGTTGATACCCGTGAACGCATTGTCATCCGAAATACGGCCTCCGCAATCTTCGTCTCGCCCATATTTATCTTCAACATCTCGCCAAAACTGGGCTTTCTCAGATGAATTGACGTTATCAAGTTCTTGTCTGTCGAAGTTTTTCCCTTTGCGGCACATAATACATTAGCTATCACATGTTAGTGCAGCAGTGTTTACAGCATAAACTTACAGGTGACCTCTATTAGTCTGTTGACAAACTCTTTTGACATTAGCACGTTGATAAGACGAAACATGCAGTGTTTAGTGCGCCGCGTATAACTCGACGCACTTGTCGATGCGGAAAATGACCGCTCGCCCCTGTTAACAAGTGAGTCATAATGGCGAAGACACTTTATGCGATGGGCCTTGTTGGTTCTAGAAGGCAGCTTAA
>NW_008649262.1:8479-10329 GCF_000247585.1 Phytophthora nicotianae INRA-310 | reverse complement strand
AAAACGTAACAAACTTACCGTAGTTTCGCGGACTGTGTCATTGTCCGCAGTTTCAGCGAAAATGCCCACGATCTTGCCTTGGTTCAGGCATTAGGGTCTGGACTAAGGCAAGATCGTCGGCATTTTCGCTCAGCTGTGCGGTTATTGCTCGGTTGAGACGGTGGTTAGCACAGCCAATCAGGGGAACGTTCATGAGAATGGCGAGTCGGTGATTTAATGAGCAGTAAGACGCACTAGTGGAGCCGCTTGTTGTAGTCTCGCAATAGCATCGCGCCTAGAAAGTCTCGATGCGTTGCGACCGACGAAATCGTCGGTGTCCTCATTGACGAGTGGAGCCATGCTAAGGAGCGGACAGCGAATCTCTCCGTTCACCTCATACCACGCGAAGACGGCGATGAAATGCTCAGTGGCATGGCTACACCCGTCAAAGATGGTACCGAAACGCTCCGGGATATCCTCAGCGATCACACGCACGACGGAGTGAGTCACCGCTTCCACGGAACGCCGGAGCGTCTCTACCGAGATGGGTTCCAGATTTGTGTACCTGATAACATATCGCAAAATGCAATAGGATGTTATCCAGTAAGTCAGAAGTTACATATACATAGTCACATTTTGAATGTACCGTCGTGCGAGCCTGTTCTTGGAGAATAAGAGAGGCAGGTTGCCCATGACGATCCACTCTAGCCGCCCGAACGTGTTCTGGGTGGAGTGGCGGACATAGTGATAGAGAGACTCAGTCTCTCCGAGAGTTGCTTCCAGCATCTCCGCGGCAACCGCGGGGTGCTCGCGCCTGGTGTGTTGCATCAGGTTCGTGAATCCCAAGCCAGGGGCACGCTTCCGGACCGCGCCGCACCGACAGCGAAAGTACTCGAGGATAACCTCGTCGTACTTGTCGCGGCACGGCCGGTAGCAGAAGCTAGACACCTGCCTGTTAGTAAAGATGGCAGGACGGGAAGCTCGAGGGGCAGCGAGCATCTTTGGAGGTTAGTGTCTTCGGATTCATGTACGTTTGAAAGTGCTGTGAGTGGGGAAGAGTGGAAAGACAGTGTCACATTGGTATGGGTGGCTGTAGAGAGCTCCAATATATTATTGAGCTTAAAAGGTTCAGCTCAATAAATAACTGTTAGCTAGCGGTTAAAGTTACAAAATAAATTACCGTGCAAGTTTATTGCAATAATTGCACCATCAATTTTTTTTCGGCAGTCCTAGGTGAAGCAAGTTCGAGCTTCTGCGGATGAAGTGCACATATCCTTTAAGCCAGACAACACAAATGCTTGAAACGTCGTTGCTGTCGGGAGTCGTTTTGGTTACTCGACCGTGCTACATACAAACCGAGAAACGAAAAGGTTAATGTTGTCTGATAGCATTTCAATGTGTACAACCGCGATGATAAATTTCGATGTAACTGTCAGATCGGTGATCCCAGATCAAAGCCTTGCTTGTTAATTCGACCGTGTAGGCGCGTTTACGAAAGCGGTCTACCGCATCGAATGGCTAGACGTCCTACATGTACTCGCAAGAAGCAAAGAGCGACTGATTAAAATTTGTGGGACACTATTAATTCCCAGGTGTAGGTTTGTGGACAGACTCATTCCTGTACGGTTGAACTTTGCGGCACCACCCACTTCAACCACGAGCTACGAGCTGCCCAGGCCGATCTGCGCTCAGGCCTGCACATCCCTGCTGGCTGAGGCTGTATGTACTCAAAGTATGTACACTCAGCGTACAGGTAACCCGTCAGGTAGTCGTTAATACCTATACATGAACATGTTGCAGATTGCAACGTGTGGCTGCAGAGCTTTGCATGTACCTCCTCGAACCCGTTGGTGTCTCTTGATCGCGTTACC
>NW_008649262.1:4316-6049 GCF_000247585.1 Phytophthora nicotianae INRA-310 | reverse complement strand
ATTGTACTAATCTAACAAATTTACGTTTTGCTTCACCACAGTCCCACGGATCGCAGGATTTGTACCCGACGATGCTTAAGAACCAGTTCGAGTTTTCGGCCGATGAAGTCACTGTAACGCAGGTGGTCGCTAACCTCGGCGCTATCACCGGCGGCACACTGGTTGGATACTACTCGCAGATTTTCGGCCGTCGTCTGAGTATTATCACAATGGCATTCGTCGGCGCAGCGCTGCTGTACCCGTACAGCTACACGGACAACACTAAGGTCATGATCGCTGCCTTCTTCGAGCAGTTCTGCGTACAGGGCGCGTGGGGCGTCGTGCCGATCCACCTCATGGAGCTATCACCTCCGTCGTACAGCACGCTTATTGTCGGAACCTCGTACCAGTTGGGTAACCTGATTTCATCGGCATCGTCGACCATCGAGGCTCGTCTTGGCGAGAACTATCCACTGCCGCCGACTGATGAGGGCGTAAGCCGCTACGAGTACGGAAAGGTCATCTGCATCTTCATGGCCGTGGTGTACGCGTACTTGGTGTTGCTTACATTCCTTGGGCCCGAGGCTCGTGGCAAGGAATTCGATGTCGCTCACGATCGCGACCTGGAAGAGGCCGCTCAGATGAACCAGGAGGATCTTGACAAGATCCTACACAATGACGCGGAGCACGACAAGACTACCAAGCAAGGCTAAGCTGGCTATAAAGGTGCATAATGGATCGACGCGTTCGTCAGCGTTCTCCGGTGCTCGAGTTTGGCAATCACCGTACTGTTACGCAGCTAAATGTAGTTAATCTTGCAATTTGACGTACAAATCTCTTTTTTTTATTGCGTGTTTCAATGGACATGACAAATTGCAGTCAGGGATAGTGGTGTTGCATAAATTGAAACAACTTTTTAATATAAAAATAGAAATGGAGCGACTCCGCAGCCGTAGACTTGCTTTGATTTCAAACTATTTGACTTAGAGTTTGAAAGGGGGTGGTCCGAGCCCTTTTCCAGATTTATTCTTTGAACTGGAGAAAGAACAAACTATTACTTAAGTATAGGATCCCAACTTGCTGCGGGAATCGTTCCAATGTTTTATTGTAAAAATAGCAGTAGCATAAAGTGTTATGTACAATTACAAAATTCACAGATTGATTCTGCCATGCAAAACTCTTGGATTATTCAAGCGTGCTAGCGATATTACTAGTCGAGAGAAGAGGAATGATTTCGAAGTCAAATTGATGATGAAATGATTGCGGAGTGAAGCACCAAAGCGGAGAAATGCATTTTTGTATCTTACCGGGAGGGATACGGAGTATCCTGTAGGGCATCACAAGCATTACACCGCTCCAAAATGTACACTGACAGGTAACATTAGGAGACCTGCAAGAAACCTTCAGCCCACCGCCGCGTTAGACGACCTTCGTTCAACTTGCTATGCGTAGGAGCACACGCTGCTGACAACAGGACATTGATACAAGAATATTGCATGTTCCAGGATAGCAATTAATTAATCCTAAACATTGAGTAAAAGCTACCTTCTTTTCGTTTGTTTTTGGTATTCTACCCGCAACGTACGGATACTGTATGCATTTACCTAAGGAGTTGGTTGTATGTTGAGCGCCAAGAGCACAGACATGCCAAGAAGCAACTAGGCCAACAACTGGGCCAGGTTTTCTTGGCATAAGTTGTGGCGGGTTTCCTTCTATACCAGCTTCACTCACGGATACAGTCACTGCGTGCTGCC
>NW_008649262.1:0-1329 GCF_000247585.1 Phytophthora nicotianae INRA-310 | reverse complement strand
AGCCTTGAGCTCCGCCAAGAAGAGGTCGGCTCCAAAGCTCTCCTCGGGAGGCCAATAACCTCTCGGGTTGATGGAAGCTCCCTGGCCGACAGGCGTCGCCTCCGATCCCCCAGGCTTTTGCCGGGCAGCTTAGAACAGCTCCTGCTGCCGGTCAAGATCATTTGTGATCTCCCGGGGCTCGTTGATGGCACCCTCCTCCTCTTCGTCCGAGGAGTCGAACATCGTGTAGTACGGGTATTCTTCCCCTCGTGGAGTGGAGACCTGGAAGCCATGCGCTTCTTAGCGTGCTTGCCTCTGTGGCTGCGGTTTTAGCAGCCTGAGCATGCTCAAGGCCCTCGGCGAGCGAGAAGTTCTATCACAAGAGGGAGACAGAGTCACAAACTCTCATTCTCCGTGTCGAAAGGGTTCGACAAGCTGCGGGGACGCGGCTGTGGCTCATTTCACAGTTTAAGCCTTGAGCAAAAACGCTCGTCTTCTCGGTCTCCACCTTGACAACATAATGCCTCACGGTACTGCGAAGAGCGGTGCGAAAGCACCCGCCAAGACTGCTGCCCGAAAGGCTCACGCCAAGAGCTGTAAGCGTCATAGCAAAGTCTCGGTACTCGGGAGGCTACTAAGGTAGCCCCCGAGGCGGTTGATGCCTCGGGCGAGCAAGCGGCAAAGCTCGCGGTCACCCTCAATGTCCCCAGACGACAGTCCAAACTCACGGTTCGCGTGCCATTAGCACAGGTCTGGTTCTGAGGACGAGGCCAAGGCCCGGAGCTTCCGCAGTGTGTCTGGGAGCTCCGTGGGAGGGCACACTCCAGTGCCCAGCGAGCACAGCGTTGACAGCCTGCACTCGCTTGCTAGTGATCACATTAATCACGAGTCACAGACGCCTGAGCGCTCTGAGACCCCTGCTGACGAGGCGAAGGGCTCACCCAATGCTGGCTGCGACGAGGGAGGCAAACCTCCGATGGTCGGTAAACCGAACCTAAGTGGAGGAGAATGTAACGAAGTACGAACCTCAGTGTACCCAAGTTACATGAAGAGTGACCTGTCACTCTTGTAATACCTGGTACATGGTACCAGGGGCTCTAGGAGCCAATCATTGCATATCTACATAGCTTTACTATAGATGACTTACAGTTTGTATTAGAAACCAAGCTAAGCTTACCTATAAATACAATCAGTCTTAAACATACCCTTAATTGAGTACTTCGTCCCCACAGACCAGGGACACGTGAACTGCCGTTCACTTAGAGTTTGTATACTCTTGGAAGCCTACTTCCTCAGCGCAAGTTGCTGTGTGACCCCGTCACACTTGGTAGCACTTGTAGTCAATCCACG
>NW_008649261.1:8885-10277 GCF_000247585.1 Phytophthora nicotianae INRA-310 | reverse complement strand
TGTGTCTCCTGAGAAACAATGAAAAGCGCAACCAGGTGGAAGCCACGGGAGCGATCCGAAACACCCAATACGACGACAGGGTAGTCGACATAATTTGTTTTGTATGTGCCATCCACATGTAAAACAAAACACTCCGGGGGCAGCATCATACGGAGCATCAGGGCCTTGGTAGTCAGGCCAACAATGAAAGGACTCTCGTCCGAGCCGTTTCCTACGACAAGCTTGCCATCGCTGTCGTACTCCCACCCAAATGCGAACGGCTGTGTCATTTGTTCAGACCCATTGTAAGCGTGGGTGTGAATCCACATCTTCAACTCTTTCAGGCGGTCATAATTTTCCAAATAGGTCCTCGAATAGTAATTAACAAAGTTCTGGACAGTAGTAAGGGGAGGGAGGTCCATCAAGGAGGTTTCGAACTTCCTAGAGAGCGCCAGGCGGATCCGCATTGGCCGCAAATGCTGGTCAGCCAGTTCTCGGCAGAAATCCTTCTGGGCCTTCGTGAGTTTTTTCTTCTTCGGATCGTCAGCTGCGGATAAATGCTCGTTGTACTCATAAACGCAAACGCAAGTCGTGTCCAGACACGTGACCACTTTGCCTCGGCATGGGCATTTGGTGGTGCTAGTCTCACTGCAAGCCTCCGAGCTGCACTCCAGCAGACGGTAGCGCATCTTGTGCATGCCAACGTGTTGCTCTTTGTAATGTCGAAAGCTTTTATTAGCACGTGGTCAGCGGTGGCTTGGTCAACGTAGATGGCTGTATCTCGCCAGGGTATGCACCTCGGCATATTCGCTCGGGTGGTTTGTGTGGAGGGGGTCAATTAGAATGCAAATCTCTTCTGTCCACACGCATTCGTAGCGAATGCTGGTTGGTTATTAATGTGCACAGACTCCCCTTTCCTGTTCACCTGCAGAAACTGAGCAACTGATCAAGTGCAAGGATTAGCTGTGTGCTGCCACCACAGATTGCTGTGATGTCCCGGGTTTCATGTGTTTCCCTGTGATTCGTGTGCCGAATCGACACTGTTTGCTGCCATTAACGCGTTCTCATTTCGAAGCCTCGAAGACAAATATGTCTTGATATCAAAGCAAGATTCACTGACGTCTGCACTTCTATTTAGGCACTATAGTTTATTGACGCCTAGTCTCTGGCCAAATTCGCTGTAAAACTCTGAGTAGTACTCAGAGTACTCAGTGAGAATAGAGGACTTGTTGTACTAGAACTGTGGCTCTATACTATCGCATAATCGTAGTCCTAAGCGTCGTTCATTCCTAAGAGTCACCAAGAATTGACCAATTAGAACACAGTATTAACAACAGATGGAGCAGCTAATTTTGGAGGAAGTAGGACGTAACTTGTGGTAGAAGACAATCGTCGTGCTAATGCCTAGACCAC
>NW_008649261.1:3259-5255 GCF_000247585.1 Phytophthora nicotianae INRA-310 | reverse complement strand
GGAGCTTGGCCTGCATTGCCGGCAGGTAGTTCGGGAACTGGTCCACAAGACGCTGCCACGCCGGCAAAAAAGTGGATTTGCCTACTAGTTTCGTCACTCGCTCGAGTAAGAGGTCACGCACAGCTTCGTTTGCGATCTCCTCTTCGTCGCGTTCATCCTTGGGCTCTTCTGGTTCTGGCTCCTTCACAGGAGTTGGCGCTGGAGGGATGACATACGTGATGTCGAAGCCACCCGGACGTCGACCGCTCCTATTAACCAGTAAGAAAGGTTAACCAGCCTCATTAACCTAAACCATTGTCAAAAACTAGCATGCTTACCCTTTGATCGTGCCGTCCTTCTGGCCAAAGTGGATTTTTCCCATCAAAACGTCACCAACGGTACTACCGGCAGGAAGCTTGTCATGGGCAGGTTCTCCGATAAACAGAGGCACGTATTTGCCAGTAGCCAAGCTCTTCTTGTCCAGCGCTTTGCCACCCAATGCGACGTCGTCTTGATGTCCAAACACCGAGGCATTTATCTCTTTAACTTCGTGTTCTAAGACCAGAATCATCTGCTTGAATTTCTCCAGTTTGTTCACATCTTCGTGGCGCACTTGAGCACGAACAACATACGAGCCCTTCTTCAACGTCGTCTCGTTACCGTAGGCGTCAGAGCATCCAAGATACTGCTTCTTCTCGTCGAAGATCATCATCAACTGTGCCTCAAACGGAGACTCGTACAGTCGACCATTTAATAATGGCAGGTACGGTACTACTTTCCCCGCTTCCTTCTTGGTGAACGGGTACGTTAAGACCAACTGATACACTTGACGTTTATCCGGGAATTGATCGCGACTCGAACTTAACGGGGAGATCTCGGCTGTCTTGGGACGGATATGCTGCACGTACTTGGTGAAACTCACTTTAGGCGCCAAATTCTCAGTTTCCACAGTGCTAGAGACCAGCACCTTGTGCGATTCTTCCCCTCCAGTGACCACGATCTTCTCTTGATCAGGTTTAACACCGTGAAATCGAATCTCGATCTGCACAATCGAGTCTCCCAATGCACTCCAGAACTGACCCAAGCAGAACTCGGTGGTTAAACCTCCCAGTAGATCCATACTGAACGCAACTTCCTCTCCTGGTTTGAGGAAGAAGGCCTTATGGAACGATGACGAGCTCTGACGCACAAGCGGCTGGAACTGCAGAGCGTCGAACATGTAGAGCTTACCGGAAGCGTTGGATTCCACCTCACGGTCGTTCTCGTTAGCACGTGAGAAGATAATATCAGCCCAGGTAGAATCTTGAGCTGGTGTAAAGAACCGACGAGAGATATCACCAGGCTGGAACTTGGTCTGGTAGGTTACCACCGACTTGGCGTCTTCAGGCTTGATCACAGTAACTGGAATGGTAAACAGAGCGCCACGAGCCTCGTTCTTTGTGTCGTAAGCCACAATTTCGCCATAGTGTTCACCAGCAGTCAGGTGCTTGGTCTTCACGAGCACTTTGAACGCACGTCCGCCATGCATCAACGCCAGGTTTCGTCCCACATCGATCCACCGAGCAGAAGGAACCAGACGCACGTGTTGCTCGAAGTGAACCTTGTCGTCTTGCACCGCCTTCTTGTGGAACTTGGGCGTCACTGTGACGTTAACTTCCGTGCTATCATGAGCGAAGTCGACGCTGTCTCGAAGAAAAATACCACGCGCTTTGCCATCACCTGACGACGTCTTGATCTCGTAATGCAGAGGGAACTTCCGTCCACCATCGAACGAGTTACTGCCAGCTAGATACTTGAACGCTGGTAGCACTTGGATCAACCCTTTGCCCTGTGCGTACACCTCCACATTCGGCACTTTAACTGCAGTATTCTCCAACGCGCGACGGATAGAATACGGCGTGTACTCAACGCCCTGAGCTTTCATTGCACTGATCAGCAGTGCGATGTTTCCAGCGCAATTCGGCGAACTCATAGATGTGCCATTCATAAGCTGCTTCTTGTTCAACGTCCAGTTCGG
>NW_008649261.1:0-1384 GCF_000247585.1 Phytophthora nicotianae INRA-310 | reverse complement strand
TATTAGTTAATACTATCTCTAATATTATACTTCTCAATTCTCATATGCAGTCAACTTGCTACACTCGCCCTCCCCAAATAGAATAGCATTCCATAATTGATGAAGCTTGTCCTCAATTTCATGTCGCTTCTCGTCTTGATGTCCTTTGTCCTTGGCGGCACCCGTCGAGAACTTCGCCCCTCGCGCTTGTAAACTCGCGCTGTTCTGGTCCTTCACCTGCCGTTACCTGTTGGCGCTCGCTCCGTGCGAATAGAATCCGCTCATCGGGTTGCCATGTCTCGTTCTACATCTGTTGCCACGCGCGTGACTGACCGCATGACAGCTCGCCAACTCCAAGATCACTTGAATCTTGGTCATCATCAAGCTGCCGCTGCTGAACGTCGCTACGCCGTGTGATCCATCGTCGATCGACGTGGTGACTTGGGTGCCTACGAATACAGAGTGGTTTGGCTGGGTATACCGGTCCCGCTGGTCGTACTTGGGAGCCACGTGAGTGGCTACTTGCGGAGCTCGCCGACTTCAGCGAAGCGGTCCAACTGGTCGATGACTGGAAAACTCTGGAATCCGGATCACGTTCGCACGTTTCTGCCGTGAGCGAGACGTACCGCTCTTGATTGAAGCTGATGACCAGGACCTCTGTGGCTTCGCTGCACTCGCGTCGCGTTGGGCTTGCTGGACTGGTCCTCTCCTTCTTTGACGCGTTTGTGACTGGTGTGAATCAGCCTCACTATGGGTCGAGGGATACTGTGTGGACCACACTGCTGAGGTTTGTGAAGTGGTCCAATTGCCGTGCACCCGGATGGGTAACCCACAGATTGACGAGGGTACGCTACGCGTAACCTGCACACCGACAGCATAACAGGTCCAAACACGACCGCTCACTTAGCATCTCCCCAGGCAGCAGCTTGAGCGCCATGACGGTGTCAACTCTCGCGAACTCACCCGGTTTCCGAAGACTTGCAACAACACTGGTATGTTTCCCATGAAGATCACGTGTATTGTCGATTAGGTTCTTCCATTGACTAACTTCCGATTTCTTCTCGACGTATACATAGATGCAGAGCTTGGAACGCTTGGCTCGTCCTGGCTCTTTTCGGCGCTTTCAAGCAAGACACCTCCATGCTTGGCAGGATCGTACCATTGACGAATCAAGTTGTAGAACTCATCCATCTGACATTTGCCGGCGTCGTGGATCTCGACGCAGCCGCGACAGACGAAAAGGCAGCGATCCGGCGGATGGTCCCTCTTGCCGCAGCGCTGACATGTTAGCCTCGTCCAACAGTGCAGGTCGTCGTGGCGGTGTGAATTGTAGTGAGTGCAGCGCTGGAACTGAGCTGGCCAAAAGACTGGGGACGAAGTCCAGGCCGCAGAAGGAAGACAGGCT
>NW_008649260.1:6075-8269 GCF_000247585.1 Phytophthora nicotianae INRA-310 | reverse complement strand
CCAAAGAAAACAGTCGGATCTTTTTCCTTCTGCATATTCTAGGAATCAAAAAAATTAGCATGTATCTATGTTAGGTTACAGTAAGTCAGTCGGATCCTGGCCTTTGGGTAGTAAGTACCCAATGCACCCAATGACAATATGCCGAACGCATTGGGTGCCAAAACGGATCAAAAATGGATTTTTCGATGTATCCAATGGGTACATCAGATTCTGATTACACATGCAAAACATTGGGTGCCTTCAAAAATGGATCTGAAACGGTTTTATTGAATTTTCTTATTTCCAACTCAATATGGCACACTTCTCTGTCCCACGAATTTATGGCTATTTGACAATTTTCCGCCATCTGTAGGTAGAATTTTGATGCACTGACACCCTTATTCGAAAGCTTTCGGAATAACGGTTCTCCTCATATTTTTTGTGTTGTATTAACGCCAAGTAGGATGCAAATAACAGCGCAAGAGTGGCGCCAAATTGCAGCTGGATAAGGTTTTTTTTTTTTTTTAACTTTTTCGTAATTCCACTCCAAAATAGCGATATTAGATCAAACTTTAACCAGATGCTCCTTTTGGGTATCTCAATACATATCGCAAGCCAAACTGCTCACAATCGCGAGCAAGATCCCTAATTAGGCCGTCAAAGAAGTGAGGTTTTTTGTCCGTTACCATAATTGATGGCATATCATTCGATAATTCCAGCCAATCATATTTCAGGACGGATTTAATCGAATAATTAGTAAGTAAATCCTACGATTTATGATACTCAAAAACCGGATCATTTATTGATTTAGAATCTGTGATGTGAGCGCTTTGTAGCCATTGTCTACTATCCCACTTGTCGTCGAAAGAGAAGCTGGTAAAACACACTTATTGTGCAGAACCTTACGCACTCGAGGGAGCTTAAAATGGTCGCCGCCCTCATTGACAATAATGCATTCCAGCACTTTTTGCAAAGTGAGGAAGCATTTTTCTACAGTTTGACTATTTATACTATTAAACGCTATTCCTACTGCTTCAATTAGTCCGTCGATCTGGTTTGTAGGGTATGGACTGAATACAATTAAAGATTCCCAGATCTAAGATGCTGCAGTCCGGTGAACGAGGAAGTTAACACACTATTTTGATGTTCCAGCCCTGCTCACGCCCAACTGTAGCTATTTCTCCGTGATCTTCGTCGACATGACGGCCGGCGTTATCTTGCTGCAAACCTTGACAAGTGCTGTTTTTCGTCCTAACATTAAATTTAATATCTAAATTGTTAATAAAATAAAAAAACAAGTTTGAAAAATGCGTACCCGGCCACTTCTTACGGATTGCAGGAAAAACATTTTCCTTCAGCATGCGAATGTACACTTCCCTTGTCGTGTTGATATTCTTCGTAACAGGTGTTCCTGCAGGTCGATTTTTGATGACTTCTTGGCAGTAGCTTTCTCCACAATAGGCCATATCCCAATTTCCCGTCAAATTGATTTTTTTTTTGAAAAATCGTATTGAAAGCGCCTTGTTATCAATTCAACTGCCGTATCGTAAATGACCGACTCAGTGCAACAAAACATAACTGATCAATTCCCGGACCCGCTTGCAGTGTTTCGGACCATGCGCCGACAGTAGTAATATTTAGAACATTACGACGTCATTTTTTTTTCTTAGTGTAATTTATTACCGAGGATAGGTCTAAAGCTTCTAGAGCAACAGCTGCTATTTTTAATGACACAACCGCTTGACTAGCTAAGATGCGAAGGAGGCCTCCTTCTCACCTCCAAGCACCAGCACATAGCAACGTTGGGCAGCAATAAACAGTACTTTCCCAATGTACCGCTTGTTCAGACATGGTCGATATGGTAGCGATTCATCGGCCGATAAGTAGTAGCGAGTTGAAGTTTTGTACATGTTGAACCATTTTTCATCTATATGTACAACATCATACATTGCATCAAAACGGTACAAAATACCTCCTGTAAAATAATTAATAAAAAAATAACTCGTACCAATAGCTCGCTGAACGTGGTCGAGAGCCCATGATAAGCGTTGCAACTTGTGTGCTTCAGAAAGCTTCGGTTTCACCCTGCATATGAATCTCCGTAGAATCCTGTTTTTTAAATGGCGGTGTAGCGTTGACCTAGCGATCCCTGAGGCAGCGGCAAGTGATCGTATCGTCTGCCTCTGGCACAATGGCGCGGCAGCGACCCGCTCTG
>NW_008649260.1:2457-3815 GCF_000247585.1 Phytophthora nicotianae INRA-310 | reverse complement strand
TTTCTCGCCCTCCCTTTCAAAAACATGGGGTCTATAATGCCTGATTCTAAATTCCCGGTATCTTGTGTCCAGCTTTTCTGCAGAGGTACGGTTTTGCCTAGAATTCTCTAATCGCTTAGGATACCTCCAACGATAATCTTAACGACAGTTTTATTCTAAAGGTACCGTGTTAGGACCTGGCCAAAAGTTTTGAGCTTGGAGTTATCAACGAGTTACCTATTCTGTGTGTGTGTGTGTGGGGGGGGGGGACTTTAGGAAGTCTTGTCGAGTACGATCGGAGTTTATTACACTTCTTAAGACTCCAGTTTTAATGGATAATGTGTCAAACCAATTTTAAATTCATCTCGAATGGATATAGATCATTCCAATGTGGCCCACAAACTTCCGCCGAGCATTCGATCGAGAAAAAGCTAAACCCTTGTAACTCCTTTGAACTGGAGAAACGAAGCCAGAGGCACGCATTCCTCTACCTTTCATCACTTTCTTGACACTAACATGTATGCATTGTGCGGTATATCATGGGTTTCTAAGCTGTATAACATAGGAGTGTCTCCAGCGCGTGCATCGTCGGCTCGTACGTCTCCGGCTCATGAGTCTCCTGCCCCACGGTTACCATCGGGCACGTCACCAGCCCGCGGTGCTTGGACGTCGCCAGCTACAGCCGCTGAAGCAGGGTTACTTCCTGCGTGGGGCTAGTCGCCACATTGATACGTTGTTACTCTGTATCGCTATGCTGTATGTTCTGCTTTGCTGTATAATACAGACTCGGATGTGACACAGCATTCTTCCGTGATTCCGACTAGTTTCGTTCCAAGATCTTTTTCGATCAGTACGGAGCCTGGAAATCTGAACGAGGAGTCTAAGGTGGGGATCCATCTACAAATCAAGGCAAAACAAAAGACGACGATGCATCCCTGGATTCTGCTTAATGGACGTTTAGCTTGTTGAGATGTATATACAACATACACGTTATTAACTAACCTGAACTGTGTTGTATTTGTATGTATTAGTTATCGACCTATCTAGAAATGATGTTGATGGCCTCAACGCCAACGCGAATGGTGACGATAATTACCAGGTGCTGGATCCGGGCGATGAATCCGAAGAAGACGACTTGAACGATCTGGATGATAATGACTCCAAGACGTCAGGTGCTGAAGCAATAGACGAAGATGACGAGGAGCTTTTTGACAACAAAGAGCGTCATTTCGCAGACCATTTCTTGGAGCAAATAGGGGGTGAGGACAAGGTGCTTGCAGGCCAGGTCCTTGGCCATACTTTGAAGGAAGTCTCTACTACCAGGTGACATGAAACGGAGAGTCCTGACGTGGATAATTACTTCGACACGCCATATACAC
>NW_008649260.1:0-607 GCF_000247585.1 Phytophthora nicotianae INRA-310 | reverse complement strand
TTTTTTTGCTGTGCTTATAGTTGCCTTAATGTCACACCATACCTGCACCACTTTAATAGATTCCAATGTCACTCGGTTTCCTTTGCTCCTTTGCTATTGTGTGATGGTTTTTGCCTCTGTATTATATAAAAGTTGACACGCAACGTTTGCGCGTGTGCACGTTTCATACGACACCGCTCTCCTATTCCCATCAACAAGTAGACTGTGCGTTGAAGTCCCTTTCGCAATTTCAACACTCTCCTAGCTGCTTGCCGGAGATTTTTATTTTAGCACGACAAAAACTTGCTCATTTTCCTGACTGCATTAGAAATCCGATTCCTTTCTTCTTACCAGATATTGCAGTGATCTCAGGGGCTTCGATAATAAAAATCCTGGGCTCCGTCTTTCTGAGCGGATATTGCCATTTCACCTACTAGTTACGAGCCCTAAGCTATGGCGTTGACACGGGACACACTTTTTCATCTTGCATATTTTCAAACGCTCCATAATACCGCTGTGCTGGAAGATTGTCATGGTCCTTTTCTCCATGTTTGGTTGGGTTCCATCTTTAGAACATAGAGGATGTTACCCAATGACGAGGAGCTTTTTGACAACAAAGAGCGTCATT
>NW_008649259.1:9011-10311 GCF_000247585.1 Phytophthora nicotianae INRA-310 | reverse complement strand
CATTGAACTCTGTAATATATGTATTTAGCCTTAGTATAATGTTGCACGTGAATTAAAAAGCATATAGGTGAGCACGTGAAGTGTATCATCGTTCGGCTTGTAGGTAGACTTAGACGGTGCTATTTAGATATGTTTCTGCTGTTTGATAGGACGACACGAGACTTGTGACGCTGACCTAAATTTCAGAGAGCTACAGGTGGCTGGCATACAACGATCTGGAAATGCCACCGCGACAAAGCTTTGGGACAAAAATTTGACTTGATATTACTATGTTCATGAATTTGGGGTATTTCACGAACCGGCCTCATTATACTACTTTCACTATGGAGGGAGATTCACCCATCACCGACGAAGAGTGCGGCCGCATAAAGGGCCTCCATGAGGCCGGCCGCAGCGTTCGTGGGATCGCCAAGAGTGTGAAGCGCTCCCCAAATGGCGTCAGCTACGCCCTCCAGCTCTTGGGGAAGCGGAGGGGGCGTCCATCTACCCTTTCCGACAGACAAGTGCGCCAGGTCGTTCGGGCGGCCGCCACGGGAGATTTCTCTGCAGCTGAGCTGAAGGCGGAGCACAAATTATCGTGCTCGGTGCGTACCGTGCAGAGACTTCTGTCTCGAATAGACTTCCTAGCTTACTCTAAAATGGATCGTACACTGCCACTGACTAAGGAACACCAGGCTGCTTGCCTTGAGTTTGCCAAGAGGCTCTCAACAGCAGCAGAGAAGGAGGTTGATCATTTTTTTCCGACGAAAAAAAGTTCAACCTTGATGGCCCTGATGGGTTCAAGAACTACTGGAGAGACCTAAGGAGCCCTCCCCGCCGCTGCATGTGTCGCCAAAACGGGGAAGGGTCTCTGATGGTGTGTGTGGGGGGGTGTGTCGGGGGGGGGGGGAAGGGGGGGGGTTGTGGTCAAGGGGAAGTCTGAGCTGATGGTACCGAAGGGGCGCCAGAACTCCCTAGACTACATCTACACTATCTCGGACCATCTGCTCCCGTCCGCACACCGCAACTACGGCACCGACTTCGTTATCATGTAGGACAACGCCTCCATTCATGCCTCAGACGAAACAAAGTCATTTTTCAAAGAGATCCGGGTGCGGCTACTGGACTGACCAGCTCGTTCCCCCCGATCTCAACCCAATTGAAAATGTGTGGGCTGTTTTGGCGCGAGAGGTCTACAACCACGGCAAGCAGTATAGCTCCGTGTCTGAGCTTACTGCTGCGGTGATGGCGGCATGGAAATCAGTAACGATGAAAGAGCTACCTGATCTAATGGACAGCATGCCAATCAGATGCTTCGAGG
>NW_008649259.1:4496-6506 GCF_000247585.1 Phytophthora nicotianae INRA-310 | reverse complement strand
AATACGAACACAATGAATTTTGCTTGACCATACTAGTGGTGCTGTCGATATGGAGTATTACTGTACAGGGTGGATCGCTTTGCACTTCAACATACGTTTCTAGTAATGAATACCAAGTGACGCCAACGCGAAATGGGAGTGGAGCAGACCCGTCCCCCACGGTAGGAGCCAAAATGTTGTCGTCGTGCCGGGAGTCAAAGCGTATTATCATTCTCTTGGGGTCGTCAGGTATATTTTCCAAATTGTCAAGCATATACTGGTCACAAAGGTAAATCACTGGCTGAACTGCATCTCTCTTGTGAGCCTTGCATTATTTCTTGGTGTGGCTCTCTCCTTGACTAAAGAGCGGCGGAGGACCTCCGAGCGTAAGACGAGATATTTTCTTGCAAATAATACCAAACAGAGCCACAGGGGTGATCGATGCGTCTTCGGCGAGTCGCTCGTCTATGCACTTCTTCATGTTAGTCGTCAACACTGGCAGTGTAGTCTGAGGAGATAGTGCAGTTGTATCCAGCTTTGTATGCTCGCCATCGACCGATACAATTACCAAAATGCTCATTTCGCATGTTAATATACGGTATCAACTCAGATTACATCGCGCTGACGTGCACTTCGTGATGATTCTACGCATAGTATGTCGTGTCATCAGTGCTTCGTCATCATCAAACCGGGCGTGGTTCAATGTGCATCTTTCTGGTGTAATTCATTGACGAGTACGCCTTGGCAGCGAATCCACAGATTCAATTAGTGTCACCTCGAAATTCGTGACTGAATTCCATATATCTATCCACGGTATTCCCCTTCCACCATAGCTAGCTCGATTCGAGTCCATTGAACTCTGTAATATATGTATTTAGCCTTAGTATAATGTTGCACGTGAATTAAAAAGCATATAGGTGATCACGTGAAGTGTATCATCGTTACCAGGTAGTTTATTCTGCATGAAGGCACTTGATTGTGATGAAGCAAATCAAAGAACGCCTCCCGTCGCGTTATAATTAGTTATATTAAAGCCTGAAATTACCAGAGCCCAACTCTATAATTGCTGCGTATTCGCTATCCTGATGGTGAAAAACTCCAAATCTATTGTGATTTAGTCTAATTAGGTAATGCGTGACTCCATCCGATACTATGGTGATGGATTCCAATTCTTTGGTGATCGTGTCACCATGTGTGGTGTTAGGTTACCTCACTCCGATCACGCGAGCTTTTTGCATCGTTCCGTCCCAGTTTAAATGACACCTATATAACACGAGTACTGCTGGTACTTCTCTGCCTTCGTCATCCTCGACCGACCTCAAGAGATTCACTGGCAGTTGTGCACTCACGTCTTGACCGAACAGTAATAGGAGCGTTTGTTGCCGCAGCAGCACGTTGCGATACAGCTCTTCCCAGTCTTGTCGACGCAAGTTCTGACCGTGACTATTGTCGACGTACATGACAAAACTGTAAAGGTTGGGTGGGCAGTCAATAACTTATCTCTATCTCCACGTAAGACGACATTTCCACCGTTCCTGTAGCGTTTCACTTTCGGAACTATTGCTTCGTGTTTCAGACAGAATCTGCTTGATATCGTTGGTGGAGAGTGAATTCAGTGGCAGACGAGCGAGTGCAAAGTTCGCATCTCTATGGTACCGCTGGATCGATTGCATACGTTTTGAGTGGCCCACCACCACAAAGTAGACCATAGGAGAATTCATCCAGGCTACCAAAACGTGTTTGGCGAACTCGATGAACAGATTTAGAGAAGCCTTTTCTCCAAGCGGATCTTCAAAGCCTCGGCCTGCTTCGTCAAGTATTATAAATAAAGGACCAATGGCTTTTGCCAAACGCTTCACAAAGTCGTATGACGTACGTTTCGCTTTCAGGGCCAGCACAGCAGTTTGGATGCTCATAGGATCGAGTTGCTCGATAATTACCTTCAGGATTAGAGTGTTTACTACGTCGAAGCGCGGCTCCTGTCCGGCAAAAGCACCTTGTGCAATGTCGACTCTGATGGTCCGGCAACCA
>NW_008649259.1:0-1864 GCF_000247585.1 Phytophthora nicotianae INRA-310 | reverse complement strand
AAATCACGCCAAACGGGAGAATTGACTAAGTATCTGCGCTAATAGGTCGCTTCGTAAGATCCCCCAGCCGAATTGCTCAGCTCACAGCTGCGTCACGATCTCCTCTTCCCCTTCCGAGCCAAATGACTCACTTAACTCGTCTTGCTCACTAATGGTGCGGCGTGAAGTCGCGTCGGCGTCCGCGTAGCTATGGCGGCGCGAGTTAGTCTCCACTCTCACCCGTCGGTTCAGCCGGTACTCTTGCTGTCTTTCCTCTTCTTCCTCTTCGCCATCAACTCCGATGGCTCTCAGGCGGTACTCGTATCGGCGGTAGTGTTCCCCGTCCTCGGAACGCAGCGGGCGAAGTCGAACGTGGACATTAGTCAGCGCCAGACACGTCTTAAAGTACAGGTCGTACCATTGCTCGTCCCAGCGGTACTTGTCCGCCATCAACGCCCAAAGTGTCTTCATCCGGCCGAAGTAGTTCTCCACGATCACTCGATCGTGTGAGATCCTGTCGTTCTGGTTAACTTCAGCAATCGTGAGAGGCTGCCGACCCCGACGCTTTTTGGGGTGGATCGCACGGAAGTCCACCTCCAAACCTTGGTACCCTTTATCCGTCAGTACAGCCCACTCATCAGGATGCGTGTCATGCAGTGGATCGTTGTCTGGGAGGTTCACCTCAGACGACTGCTTCTTGAGTGCATTCACATGGAATTCGGCGTTCTCTCGGAACAATGTAATATCAGCGACACTGCCCCGTGCGTGTGGAGTGCAGTTTAGAGCGAGGCCTGTAGGAAGCACGGACACTTCGACCTTGTAGCCGTAGAGGTGATGCTTGCCGCTGTAGTACCCGATCGATTCCCGGTGGTTTCCACGGGGCCGATTCGACTGCTGGAACGTCACGTCGGTGGCGTATCGAGCACGCTTGAAGTTGTCAAATGTGCGCCCGCTAAGCGTGAGCTTCTCTACCGACATCTTCTCTTGTGAAGTGACGAATAGCTCGTACAGGCGAGGGGTAACAACCTCTAAAAAGCCCCGTACCATCTTCTGAAAGGTGGATGAGCCCTTATCAAACATGTGAGCGACGGTATCCCACTTGCCACAGTGTTTCATCGCGCAGACCGACATGAAAAACACGTCTTTTGGAGCCTCTTCGGGTTTCTTGCCACGTCCCACGCCCCAGTTAGCAGCGACAAAGTCTTCAATTCTTTCCCAGATCCGATCGAATTCAGCTTGCGAAAAGTTCGTGTGCTTGAGCACACCTTCCGGTCCTTCAGCAGCTACACACAGGTCGTAGCGAGGCGTCGGCGAGTCAATCTCGTCATCCGAGTCCAAACCTCGGGCAGGAGGAACGACTCGAGCGATTTTAGCTTTGCGCTTTTCATCTTCACGAAAAAGTTCGGCAGAAGCAGCGCGGAACTCGGCTACAGAGAGCTGTCGCTTGGAGCGCTTCGATGACTTCTTGGCGGCGGGCATGCTGGTGCGAATTCGAGGTTGTTAATTCGGAAATGAAGCCGCGAAGACACCTTTCCGGCGAAAATGACCTTATACTGCCGCCGGCGAATAATAGGGCGGGACTGCGCCATTCGCAGCAAATGCGCAATTCGAGCGGATTCTAGAATTTCGATACTATAGGCGCTTATATACCCGGAATTCCGAAATCGGGATTTGACGGAGGCCTGTACTATCCATATGCGCAAACTGTCAAATACCGTTCCTAAGCTCTACTGGTCAGTTTTTTGCTTGTATGCATTTTTTGCATGTCCGGCTACACAAATGCTATACAGTACTCTTTTGGACGGGTCGACCACAACTTGACGCAACTTTCGGCCTTACATTTCATGTGCCAATATCTTCTGCAGGCGATACAGTGCTTCAGCTG
>NW_008649258.1:7492-8875 GCF_000247585.1 Phytophthora nicotianae INRA-310 | reverse complement strand
GCGTATTTCGCTCACTACTCAACAGATTGTATCCTTCGAAGAGCTGAAAAAACTTCTTTCACAGCCGCCACTGCTCGCTCACCCCGACAGTTCACGACCATTTCACGTACGGATGGACGCTTCTGACTATGCAGTTGGAGGTTATTTGTATCAGCTCGATGACAACGGTAAAGAATGCGTTATTGGTTATGGTGGTCGAAAACTGAGTGCTGCAGAAAAAATGTATCCAACCCGTGAGAAGGAGCTCTTGGCGGCATTGCACGCCATGCGAATTTGGAGAGTTTATCTGATTGACAAGCCGTTTTACGTGAATACTGACCATCGAACTCTACAAAGCATTCTGGAACAGAAGACATGCTCTCAGCGACTAGCGAGATGGCTGAACGAGCTGGGCTCATACAAGCCGCTTTTTCGTTGGATTCCTGAAGTGTCCAATATCGTGGCAGATGCAGTGTCACGAAATCCTGCCTTTCAACCCGATGTCTCTGCTCAACATGTATCACTAGCGAGCCTCTTACAACAGCTGACAAGTCAAAACGATGATTCCGATGTGTTGAAGTAGCCTCTTTAACAATGGTACGGTGTACCCAGAGCTGATATCCAGTCAGTATATACCCTTTGTAAGCTGTTACAATAGAGTAGAGTATGCTATAGAGTGAGCCATACTATAAGGCTCACCCTCTCTAGGCCAGTCATGTACTGGAGCTAGCTTCTCTCTCAATACACTCACTTCGTCTTTTGACGGCTTTAGACAACTTCTCTCTTCTCTCTTCTTGCTATCCAGCCTACCGATTCATACGATGCTGATGAGGCCTTTCTCCATTACATTGCTTCTCGGCCAACAATTGTGGAGCAGTGCGTTCGATTGTATTCTCGTGATTCTGGTTTCGGACTTCTTTACAAGTTTCTCAAGGAGAACTCTGGTGGATCCGGTGTACCAACTCCTGTGGAATTGGCTCGTTCTCTACGCGCAAATATTGACCACTTCTTCGTGGAGGACAATATCCTGTACTATCAACCCTCTGTGGATGAGCCGCGCCGGATTTGTGTACCAGACGACACCGACCTGCGCAACGCGATCTTTTACGAACATCACGATACTGCTACCAGTGGTCATCCAGGGTATTTGAAAACTCTGCTGGCAGTGCAAACCAAGTTTTACTGGCAACGGATGAATCGCTCAACTCGACGCTATGTTGCTTCGTGTGAAATGTGTCAGAGAATTAAGGCATCTCATCGCAAACCGGCCGGGCTACTACATCCTCTCGAGATTCCATCGAATCGATGGACAAACATTTCAATGGACTTCATTACAGGGTTAACTCAAGACCGTCGAACTGGATGTGATGCGATCATGGTTATCGTCGACCGCTTAACAAAGCG
>NW_008649258.1:4655-5227 GCF_000247585.1 Phytophthora nicotianae INRA-310 | reverse complement strand
GTCCAGAAGAACCTTGAGGCTTGCCCGCATCGTGAATTGACCTTTTAACTGTCTCTTGAGTTTGCCGAAAAGACTTTCGACTCGGTTGTTTGTGTTACTGACGAGGCATGTCGTTGAGATGCTGGATGTCACGGTGCTGGCACCGCCACCAGCCACAACGGCACACAAACCAGAGATGATTTCCATAAGAAACCATGACCTCTTCACCAGGTACACGTCTCTCACTGTAACCGCCACTACGCTCAGGTGACGGCCGGTCTGCACCTCGTGGAACCGAGCTGCTGGCTTGCACGAGTGATTCATCAGTCGAACCTTCCCTCCGGCGTGAACTGTGTCGATGGCGGCGTGCTTGTTACCCGTTGCCCTTGTCTACAAGTGCATGCGATAACCCTCGTTGACTGGTCCGTTCTTACAGGGAGGTCCGAAGATATCCAGCTCGCCCAAGTACTCCCCAATGATCTCACCCGCAGGGATTGCTGCAGTTGCAGTGATCCCTCGCATTCCCGTTCGAGTATTGCGGCTAATTGCCAGCGCTTTGCTCTCATTAAGCGCGTTGCCGCAGTCGCCGTCGA
>NW_008649258.1:3913-4555 GCF_000247585.1 Phytophthora nicotianae INRA-310 | reverse complement strand
CTCTCCAGAAACATAAAGCCGAGTGGCCACTTGTCCAGAACCCACTCGTCTCGTGCGGAGTGCACATTCGTGTCCCCAACTAACTCGAAACCAGGAGAGGAGGTGGTGGACTCGCCCGGGGACAGAGGCGCAGTTCTCGCCAGCACCACCAGCGCGTCGGTGTCGTATCCATCCGATTCATAGCATTCCACGAACCAGTAGGGGACCTTCTTTGGGTCGATGCCCAACTGGCGCAGCTCGTGGGCGTGAGTTCCCTTCGGAGTCCACGGAGTTTCCACAGTCGAAGCTTGCGAGCTACTGGTGGCCTGGGGAGTGTGCGTTCCCACAACGGGCTCAAACCCAGCCACCCGGTCGCCCAAGACGGCGGGTACAGGTGAAAACGCAGTGGACGGTTCTGTGGTGGTCGTTTGGCTCGACCCCGTACTCGCCGGCCTAGGCTTCAGCACACGAGGGCGAGGTGTCGTCGCAGGCGAAGGTTCGGTGATTGTCGACTGACTAGACAGTAGGTGATCTTCTTCGAACTCGTTTCGTGGATCGAGGCGAAAATCAGACAGCATCGCTACCTCCATAGTAGCAGCCTCAATCACGAGGGGGTGCGCGAACGACCGCCCCGATCGGAGCCACGGAAACGGAGGGGGGGGG
>NW_008649258.1:0-1548 GCF_000247585.1 Phytophthora nicotianae INRA-310 | reverse complement strand
CACTTTCATGTACTGTGGATACGTTTGCCGTTGACGCTTTGTTGAAGTCCACAACCATTTCAGCAACGGCATCATCATCAGACAACTCATCAAAGAATGAGCGCATCAGTTTAAAAGCTTAACATCACAATTCATTTCATACGCTCTTACTTTGATTCCGTAGCCGATGCAGCAGGTTATGAACTTCTTTCATTGTTACTTGATGGTTGGGGTTGTCCCGTATGTAGTTGTAGACACTTGCAGTGCCGGCTTTGGCTTCAACCAAGAGCTCAATCCCTGGCATCAACGGCGGATCATCCGGAACGTTGCGAATACCTGGATAAGACCTGTATATTCCTTCGGAGACCCGGTGGTTGTGACTGTAGCCTTCTCGCTCCACCACGATACCCCAGATGCCGTCGCGTTGTTTGGTCACTTGTGCCAACATCTGAAATGGTCAGTCAGTCGTGTTTAGCTTGTGTGACGTCTGCTTACCCGTAGACCTGTCACGCTCTGACCATCCGTGGGTACAGATAAACTTGCGCTGATAGGGCTCCATTTCAGTAGGTACGAGCGGTATCTCCGAGTCTGGGAGCCCTTGATACCGAACTTGGCTGCAAAAGTGAGCGCTACGACGAGCGATATAAATCACCTCCTTCACCACTATTTTCTGACGTGTAGCATCCATGTATTCCTTCAAGCTCACCTCCAACGAGGCCCAGGAATCGTGCTGAGCCTTAAACGCAGGAACTTCAGTCAAATCCTCATCCTCGGTATCTAAAACGGCCCTTTCCCTTGACGCTGCCGCCCCGACGGCTCTTCAGCCACTGGAGTCTGTGCGACATCTTCCTCCGACACATCCGCACTATCCGAGCCATTTCTTGGCCTCCACACCGGTTGATTCCGCGACATTCTCGTCTTCGTCCTCCTGCGCTTCCGCGTCACCAGGTCGCTCCTCCGAAGTATTTTCGGTGGACTTTTCTCTTTTCCATCGTCTATACCCGCGGGGGTGAGATCTCTGCACAGTTTTTAATGCTTGAGCCCTTTCGAACCGCGTACGCGCATCCTGCACGCGAGCGATGTCGTCCCGTCGTGATTCCTTGGCTAGACGCTCTTTCTCCGCCATCGCAGCCTTGATGTGGGCCGTCTTGTGCGTACGCGCCATCGTCGCTCAGTCCCGGTTGACGCGTCCACGTGTTGCGATTCTCCCCCCCCCCAACTAGTGGCTGAGGATCAAAGAAGAAATGGCGGTAATTTTCAAGCGATATATTATACCTGGGCAATACCTGCTGTTATACCTGTATAATACCTGATAGGAGAAACCTGGACGAGAGGGGTGCTCAAGATAAAATAATTCGCAGTTCGTTAAAACTGTCGTTGGGTGAGTGTTCCCCAGGATTTTCGCGTCATCGAGTAACCTTCGGGCAGCCATCGCGCAACATTTTGCACGAGCGCAGGGTCTCCTTTGGGTCTCATTTGGTGTGCGGGTACATCGAACTAGTGTGCGTTACTTAATCCGGTGGAAACGAAGAGCTGCAAGAAGTCCCGGGTAGGCAGTGAGGCAGATGG
>NW_008649257.1:8555-10312 GCF_000247585.1 Phytophthora nicotianae INRA-310 | reverse complement strand
TGTTGGTCTGCGGTTCGAGTGACGAGTAGAGTACATCGACCCAATCGAGCGAGTAGTCGTCCAGCAACCCGCTTAATGGGTCGTGGAAGGTGATCTCCGACACCTCACCGTACATGTTGCGCAGGTCCAGTGTGTTCGCCAACGAGTACGCGTCCGTAGGAGATGATAACGAGGCCGGATTGCTGGCTTCTCTCGACGGTAGCTTGATCACAATTGGCTTGGGAGGTTGCGTCGACTTCTGGGCTTTGGCCTGGACCTTGGTGCTACCGCTCTTGGGGCTTTTATCAATCGAATGTAGCGACTTCTTACGCGTGATACGCCAGGCGAGCGCTGGCTGGTCGCGCTGGAAAAAGGGATTCGAGAAGGTGCAGACGACAGCCTTGGACTTGGTCCACTTACGGAAGCTAAAGTAATTGAGCTGGCGCTGGAAGCTCGTGTATTTGCCGTGCTTGAAGTACTTGGGCAGCACGAGGCGCATCATGGCGTCCATATCGTGGATCTCGAAGGCCTTGCCGTCGGGCATCCAGCGTAGGATGGCAGGGTTCTCCGAATTGAGCATCTGACGCAAGCTCTTGAGGAACGGCGCCACTTCCTTGGGTTTGGCAGTGACCGTGATGCTGTCATGGTCTCCACTCATCGGTGCGGTGCTGTTACAGTGGATTTCGAAGGTGCCTTTGAGTTTCTGAGGCACTTGGGCAGCGATTTGCTTAACGTTTGCGCGAGGTGGATCGAATTTTTCGTGATCGAGTTGGGGGTCCTTCGCAAATTCCACAGTGACTCGTTGTTAGTGAGCTGCCTGTTGAAGTGGCCGTGTACAGTGTAAATCTCCTATGCACTAACCGTTGCGTTTCTGCACCGACGATACCGCGCATGAACAAGCCAATTTGTCAAAGTTGAAGTGGTCAGGCCCATGACATTCATCTGAACGTTGTCCTATGATTCACAGGCTTCGGATATGGATACTCCCGGACACAGTAATAAAGGCATGACTCTCGGGAATCCCGATTCGGGATGCCAAGTTGGCAGTGCAAACTGTACCAATTGTAGCCGCCTTCCCGCCCCGCTTTGGCGTGCTGATCGCTGTCGTCAGGATGGCGTGAATGCGCCCATCACGTGTCGTCGGCACCCTCGGTCCTGCCGCAGGACGCCTTGTTATTGGAGGGAAGGGGGATTGGGTAGCTCGGCTACTGCGGACCAAAAGCTGTCACTTTCCAGCTTAACAAGAAATGAGAATATATAAGGTATATTCTTAGTTCTTACAGCTTGCTGGCTCTGGCATTTGTTGAGGTATTATATATGAAGCTGTGATGCATTTTGCATTGAAACTATCCCATGGTGCAGTCCGATTTAAAAAAAAAAAGTCCCATTGAGATCGACGATACAGTGAATCTGAAGTCTGTTTTTAAATGATGGCGCCAGACGGCATATACGACACCATCAGAATGCTACAATTATTTCAATACGGAAACGATGTGCTTGTGATTCAATACACATTCCTCACATGATGTTCATGAAATTCACTCACACGTGCAAGACCCCAATTTGCGATCTATTAATAGTTGGTGGTTAATTTCCAAACCGCGACTACATCATCTTGATAATTGCTTACTTAAACGTCAGTAAGATTTGAGATTGATTCCCGGGTCCGTGTAGCTAATACGGTCAGGCGAGTTGAGAAGGAAGAGTAGCGCAGGAATGAAGAGAAGATGTATTCTCAGGAGTTGCCAAAAGACAAAGTGAGGATAATTTGAGATAAA
>NW_008649257.1:3992-5300 GCF_000247585.1 Phytophthora nicotianae INRA-310 | reverse complement strand
TGCCTTCAACCGCGCCGTGAGACAAGGTAACGCACCGCCGTGGCGTACTGCATGCAGACCAGCGGTACAGTGCAGCGAATGGTGCAAACGTTGGCGAGGGACCTGGAGATGAATGTCGTTGACATAAAGCAGAAATACTGGGACAAGTATGCGGAACGCTTGGCGTTTGCCATCAACACGACCTACGATCGGCTAGAGGCGACATCCCTTTCGACTTGATACATGGGTGGGACGCGAGGTCGATGCTAGAGGGTCGCTATCGCTAGGCAGCACCCGCCGCCGGAGCGTGTGAAGTCCGTAGATGGTGATACAACGTCAAGGGATCACGTGTTTCAAGTCGGTGATTTGATCGCCGACTTCTGATGCTTCATTCTCCTCCGAGCTTGTACTGACAGCTTAGCAAGCCTATCGTATTAAATGCACCTGTTGTGTTCCTTTCTTCTCCTTCCCTTCTTCCAGACGAGTTCCGCTCTCCGAAGGCTCAATGGTGTTGGTTTCCAAGTGGTTGGTGCTGTTCAACAACTTGTTGGTGGATTTCAACTGGTTATCAATGTCCGTCAATTCACCCGTCATTATCTCTTGTAGCGGTTTCATCCCATAAACTCTCCTCTCCGTGTTCTGTGCCTCCTTCAGGTAAAACGGCTGTCTCGAGAGTAGATGGCACTGTCGGGTCTGCTGCCGTGTCGTCAGAGTCGACGTCTACCGTTGTGCAAGGCTGAAGTGCATAATGTTCGCTTTCTCTTGAATTTTTCGAGGGCCGGAATAATCCCTTTACTTGCACACTTCTTGAATCTACGTAACGCATCTGCCATTTCTAGATACGCCTTATCCCTTTAGGCGCTTATAATCTCCAAAGCGAGACCTGCAATCTCCATGACAGCTTTTCACTTAGTAGACCCATTTCGAACTGCGTGATCTGTCTATCTCATGTTTAAAATATGAATGCAAAATCCAGAGCCAGACTCGACTCGCCGATGCTTACCTCATCATCCCCAGGTCGTTTCACGTCTGCTTCCAGTAGCCATCGCGGATAAATATAGTCGATCGGAGCCATTTTCTCCTCATAAATGATCTTATAAACATCGTGTGTCGAAAAGGGAGAAGCATTGTGTGCATGAAAATAACAGGTACGCGCATAGGTCTCTAGCATTCCATTATAGCACATAACATTAGGAACTGTCACCGATGAAAACAAAACACAGACTTGCCGGTACTTGTTTCGTGTTTTCTGCTAATTGTAGACAATACCAAGTGAGCTACTCCATCCTGTATTCAACGAACTTCATACGCGATAGACCCCCCCCCCCC
>NW_008649257.1:0-1082 GCF_000247585.1 Phytophthora nicotianae INRA-310 | reverse complement strand
GCTCAGCCTTCCAGCGATCGAGCACACGCTTACCACTGAAGTGAGACACTTCGTACTTGGCCGCTTGGTCCACGCTTCGCTCAACGTTGTTGAATTCTGCAGCTTCACATAGGCTTACGTTGCGCGTTTGGGACCTTTACAGTAGTATCTGACTTGGTCAACTTCGCTCATGTTCTCGACAGGGAAGATTAATGATGAGTACTTTCCGCTGTAACCTTTGGTGTCGCTGGTCTGACGAAGTTGTCAGAGTTTCTGGTGGAGCACGGCTTGGTTGTTGGGGGCATCAAAATGTGTGAGAGCATCGCGGGTAAACTAACCCCACATTTGCTTCTCTGCCAGCTTTCTTGAAGCCCAGAACAGGAACCGCCCAGACGCGATTTCTTCCATTGCGGTACCAGCAATTGCGGACAACGTGTCGTTATCATGTGCTGGGCCGTGGCCATTTGACACAGCGCTACTGGCGCACGTCTTCATCTGGCTTTCCCTTGAACGTCAGTAGACTGTTCGGAACGCGAGACTTGTGTTCCGCTGGCGATGATCGCGCAGTACGGTCTCCAACCTCTGTCCCACGGTGGCTATTACACGCCGTATTGCCTTCAAACGTAGCACCAAGTTGTGAACGTCCCGCAAGGTACCAAACATGTCCAATCATGAGTAAAAGTTGCCACATTTTCAATACTCCAAACAAAACGCTTGCCTTGCTGTTTCTTGGGAATACTTTAGAATTTTATTGGTTTTTCCGCCAGCCTTGACAAACTCATCAGTAATGTCGAGTGCGCCATGACTTATAACACTACTATCAATAAATAGTGGTCGTAGATGTCTTTCCCTAGTCAATGATTGTGTTCCGGTGATGGCAGTGACTCTGGTTCTAATATTGTGTTTCAGGACAACGTGTCACCATCGCGCAAAACACAACTCCACATCCTGTGCTACGTCCTGTATCCCCGGATCTTCGGCCTGAAATAACGCCGTCTCAAAGAGTGGGTATCAGTGCGAATGGTGCTCACGGATAAACAGCGTGTGATACACTAAAGGTTCGAGGAAAAACTCTTCAGCAAAAGACAACGGCTCAGGCAATT
>NW_008649256.1:7712-9469 GCF_000247585.1 Phytophthora nicotianae INRA-310 | reverse complement strand
TCGATTTCTGAGGATTCTAGAGCAGCTACGAGCAATCTGAGGCCAGTTTTGAGCTCTCCTCGTTGAGAGGGTTTTTGGTCAGGTCCACCACTTCTGCCCTTCAATATTTATATCATGCGCGAATTAGTTTTAGGAGGTTCTTATGTTGAAGGCGTTTGATTTGGTATCAGATAAAGCTCGACAAGACCATCGAAGACGCGTGTGGTATAGCATGCGACACAGTCGTCTTTCAGCGCGTCTGTAGGTGGTCTCATTCTCTCATTTCTTGTCTCCTTGCCAAGTCCTGTCGTGCCTTTTGCCAAGTCCTCTCGTCTCCATTGCCAAGTCTCAGTAGTCTGTAGTCTGACCGGTGGTATATTGGTCCGGAGCTCTGTAATAATACGCCAGCCCCAGACAATATGCTTCGGGCGGCTCAGGTTATGCCAATGACTTGTGGCAGTATCCCGGCAGCATTAGACAAGCAGTTACCAGCTCTAGAAATGCTCGCGAGATCTGCTCAGCTTACGGTCTCCCCTGTGGAGAAACCCGCGTGCATCGACTCATCTTCAGAGCACGTCATTCAATTGCAACAACTAGAAGACACGCAGCCAGATCAACATACTCTACAGACTCACGTGAAGCCAAGGAGGAGCTCTCGCGTTCGCAGATTAACTAAGATCAATACACCAGCTTTTTCAGCAAGATCGAGTCGACCATCACGTCGCAAGAAAATTTGTAAAGCTCTCCAATCTGCACCGACATGGAGAGTGGCATACATCAAGGATAGCGTCACTACAGCTAGAGGCGAGAAACTCTATCGAGTACTGTGGCGGACGAAAAAATACGGTCGTCTACCCCGGACGTGGGAGCCGCACAAGATGCTGTCAGAGGACGGTTTTGGAGATATGCTGGCAATTGTGGACGAATGGGTTGACGCCGGGAGAAAGGAAGACTTCTTTCAATTTGTATCGCAGAAGTACCCATCTGTGGCAGGTGCAAATCCCACTGGAACATGTCTGTTCCTCGCACTCCAGCAAGTACTGGTATTGGTTGGTGATGTTGAAGGTGTAAAAGATGCACATATTCAACACTTCCTCGAGCGCTCTGAGGAACTTCTCCAGGACCTGTCCCGTGGGTTACCTTGGCGGATTTTTCGGGCGTTTATTTCTCAAGTACATTTAAAGGGTTCTAGACTATCATTGGTAGATATTGATGATAACAAGCACCGAACGGGGCATCGTGGTATTGCGGCCTTTGAGAGACTGAACCTGGAAGACGGCTTCTATTTGGTTGCTGCGAGTAACACCATGGCTGTTGGACACGCATTTGTCCTTCAAGTTGTGGATGCTAGGATGACAGTCTATGACGACAACATTAAGCGTTCACTCAGGTCCTACCGCGAATGGATTGATAGATTGATGTTTGTCCGTAAGGTAGTCCTTCAGAATTAAATAAATATAAGTTTGTATTTTTTTTAACTTGTACAAAAGCCGATAATTCATTTTCTTGTCTTTCACACATTTTACATGGTTATTTATTGTTTGTCTTTAAATATACAAGGTCGTATTTTACTTTTATAATATTGATAATACATTGCTTCTTTGGCTTTTCACTCATTTTCACATTAGTATTTCTTGCTTATTCGGTGGCTGTGTACCAGGGAAACCTTAGTGAGGATAAAACCTATAGGATGCAGTGGGTAAACCTATTGTATGGGAAACCCCACACTGTCCTGTGACTCATTGATATTGTGAAATGAATATATATTCGACCGTGTT
>NW_008649256.1:2860-3364 GCF_000247585.1 Phytophthora nicotianae INRA-310 | reverse complement strand
GCGTGACGACAGTGGCACGCGCTTCTCCTTCTTGACTTGGCGCTGCACCTTGCGCTGCGAGAACGAACGGATTGGCGACGGTGCCTTGGGCTCCTTGCTGGTCTTGGCATCTTCTTCGCTGCCGGATTCTTCTTCTTCTTCAGAGGTTGGCTCGTAGTTGACGGACTCGGAGTTGTATTCGACTGGAGGCGAGGTCTTAGGTGCATCCTCGGCATCGGACCTCTCGCTGTCGGACGAGTCTTCGTCATCTTCGTCGCTGCTCAACCCGTCGTAGTTCTTTTTCGTGACGAAACCGAGTAGGTGCTTGCCATCAAGCGATGCCGTCACTCGGGTTTTCCACACGTCGTAATTCCTTGAGCCGGAAAGTCGAGGGAAGTCGTCACTTGAGGCTTGGCTGGGACTCATTACCTGTTGAAAGGCACTCTTGCACTTGAAGAAGGACACGTGGGAGAAGGTTTGAAACGAAAGGGAAAAGGAAAAGTGAGATTGGTATTAGTGCAAACA
>NW_008649256.1:0-505 GCF_000247585.1 Phytophthora nicotianae INRA-310 | reverse complement strand
ATGGAATGCATCTAAGAGAACTTCGTGAAAAGCAAGTGCCTAAGTCGGTGGCGCTTTGTCAATCTTGGAACGGCTTTGTTAAGAACTTCAACGGAGACCCAACAACTTGCCGCGCCCCCCACCGTTGCGGCGCGCCAGCGCTTCTAGATTCTCTCAAAATCGCGAGCGACTACAATGTGGACGACGATGGGCTACTCCTCTACTGCTCACGCGCAGGAAGAGACGACGGTGACCGCGATCGGTTGGCGAAGCTGGTCGTGCCGGAAGTGCTACAGCAAGATGTACTTCACCATTATCACACGAGTCTGAAAGGAGGACATTAAGGGGTCGGAAGAACATACCAGCGGATGAGGACGCACTTTCACTGGCGCGGTCTGTTCAAGAAATGTGCAACGATACGTGGGACAATGCACGGATTGTGAAAACGGGAAAGGGCGTCCGACTCTACGCGGTGAGTCGCCAGGCAACATTCAAGCAACGTACCCTTTCCAGTACATCGCGATGG
>NW_008649255.1:8357-10560 GCF_000247585.1 Phytophthora nicotianae INRA-310 | reverse complement strand
TCGACTACCATCTTGTTGGCGCAGGAATTTTCCGTGGTGCTTGATACGGTACGTATCCCATTGTTGAAAAGGTACACCGTCAAGGACATTCCTGAAGGAGGTTCTATTCCGGAGATATGGTTTGAAACTGGATGAATCAGCCGCCGAATGGAGAGTGAACATACACAGGATGATGCCTGAAGAGACGTACGCGGACTATGTCGCAGCACTTAGAGACGCAACACAGTATGTGAATGCATGATATTGGTTCGATCTTACCGGAATCTAGACAAGACAATGAAGAAACTGGTGATACAGAGGCCAAAGCTAAATGTCGAAGAGATAGCGGTAGGTGCGTTGGAGCTACGGCACCGGAGTCGGGTTATGACCAAGTACCGGTGATTATAGTGAAGGACGTGATGGAGACTAAAATGTCGGCAGGCAAGGCAAACTCGTTGGACAAGATGTTGGAGTGTGTGGTGACGGATGTAGCTGAGCGAGACAGCGAACGTGCAGCCATTTACGCAGCCACGGTACAAGCAGCAAGGATAGCGGCATTTTTTGTGCATTCCGATGCCATCCACCGTCGAGTGGTGAGAAGGACATGCGTCAGTGCGAAGAAGGCGGTCAGCCTGAGACGGTTGTGGAGTTGGATGACAATCAGGAAGGATATTGTGGTGAGCCATTGGCGACTGCACATCGGGCGCAGAGCTGATACCCATTCCAGCCGTACGGGCACCACTAGAGGAGTCATGCTGAGCGAGGAAACCTCCGAGAACCCCGTGACAGCGAGCTACCATTTTCATCTTGTTTCTGATCACCATAGGGAGAAGCTCACTGAACCGTCAGTACGCGACCGTATTCTTAATAGTGCTGTAGCTGCTGTCGTTTATCGGTAATGCACCTGCTTTAAATTTAGTCTAATGTGTACAAGCTCGTTTCTCATACAATCATCTGAGTAGTAAAACAGTTCCTGAACGTTAAAGCTCGTTTTACCGAAAACTATAAAGGTTGATAATCACCGTTTTTTTGTCGCGCGCGGTCTCTCTCTCTCTCTCTCTCTCTCTCTCTCTCTCTCTCTCTCCCCGTACATTTGAATTGTGCCTTGTTGACCCGTATGGCCTAGGGACAGCGAACAAAACCAGGCGTAAAAAATTATTATTAGATGGAATTTGTCAGACATCTGGCAGACACAGCAAATCGCAATCAATTTGGAGGGACATTACAGTACTACTAAAGGTACAGTGTTATCTATCTAGATGCAGTCAAGCAGCAAGATAACGACTGAGGCGCATACTGATTCAAAGCAAAGAAGGTGTACTTATAGAGCTTGCATCGACTTGTGCATCTTCCGAAGCAGTTTACCCACCGTAGCCCAGCTCAGTTGGCCACAAGGTCGCTTTCGTGAATGTGTAGTTGTTTAATTCACATCAACACTTTCAGCACAGTTGAGAAACACTTGTGTAGCATCTTCGATGGTCTGGTCACCGTTTAGTGCGTTCTTCGAGGCAGCATCTTTTTCTATGTGATTCATTACGTACCGAAGTTCATTAAGCCGCTTCTGAAGCTTGCGGCTTGGCATATCTTGTCCTTCAAGCAAGCGAAACGGCGGCCGCTGCTTGAATTTATTACCGCACCGCCAAAGCATCCAGGCATGGCGAACAGAGCAATCGGGAATTTCAAAATTTTCAGCTACGCGGCGGAACCTTCCCCCAAAAATGAGCCAACGTGCGCTCAACTTTATTATTAGTGGGCTCGGTACGACTTTCCGGTGGTGTTGCCAGCCTCTGCACAAGGTCATCCACGCCATAATCACTGAGGCATTTCGTAATTGCTGCACTTAGACCATCGAAAGTGACCGTGCCTGCTCCAATTACCCTCTTTTCCAGCTCAGTGATAATGTCTTTCACTGTATCCATTCATGTTTCTTCAATTTTGGAAAGAGTTTCCAGCAGGCCTTCTTTTAACCACTTCATTTCACACAAAATCGACACGTGTGGTGGTACAGCAGTTGGACGGATTCATGCATCAGAGCTTCCATCTCCTGTCTGAAGCCGCTTGGTAAGAGAAGATAGCAACGGTGCATCTTGAAATAGAGGAGGCTGAAATGCTGGGTGTTTAGGTGATAAAGCTCTTGTCAAGTATGAATGGTGATAGGTCAGCGAGGCCAAACAGTACTCCGCAATAAACTCCAATCTTTCGGGTAGGCCCGGGAACATCAGAG
>NW_008649255.1:3846-6452 GCF_000247585.1 Phytophthora nicotianae INRA-310 | reverse complement strand
GATCAGTTAAGGGCCCCGTTTAATCTTGATTTTAGTAGCAAAATGACAGCTGGTGGCGAGTAACCCACAGCGATTAGGTTTCCCATGAAACTCCATAATTTTTGACCTCCACGAATTAGCATAGTATATTTATTCATACAGGTACCACCGTTGAGGTACTTCATATGTCAACATTTCAATAAATTATTGTGTTTCGATGATCTGAGCTGTAGTTGAAAAATAATATTAAATCAGTCACTGAAATATCTAATTTCGATTGCGAGTAACTGAATTTTATTTCCTTACCGTTATGTTCATATCCTAGTTCCAACATCAAACGTGCTAGCCAGTCTCTGCATCAGCCATGTAACAGACAATTAAGAGAAAATTATGATTTTTTTTTTGACATCTTGCATTTTTTTTTAATGATCAAGCAGAAGGAAAAAAAAAAACGTTAGTGGTAACTTCACTTACTGAACCAATCGACGCTGAAGATGATGGCCGGAACATGGATAACAGCAAGAATATAAACTCGTTCAGCATCCGGTGAAATGAAACACTACTACGTAACATTGAAATCTATCAAATAAGTGTGGTTTCCTATGCGCGTTAACACATTTTGTACTCTTATTGTAGTCCTAAGAGTAAATGCGGACATATCGTTTGATAAGGCATTTACAAAGGGGCAAGAGTTGGAGCACCCATCAGAGCAAACTCACTCGAGGCCCGTTTGTCCGCCTTCGCCGTGTAATCCTGTGTCCTGTAGTCGTACGCGAGACCGCCATGGTACGTGATGTCAATACCATTCACCTCCTTGTCTTCATCCACGCGAAGGCCGATCGTGATTTTGAGCAAGAACAGGATAATCATCGTCACCACAAAAGAGTACGCTGCAGCTACGCACTGCGAGATCAATTGGTGGAGAAATTGTTCGCTGTTTCCATAGAAGGCTCCGCCGTCGATGTTCGGGTTCACATCGGACGTGGCGAACAAACCCGTCAACAGGCCGCCCATTACGCCAACGCAGCCGTGAATGGCGAAGGAGTCGAGAGTATCGTCGTAACGCAAATAATTCTTCATCTGGATAGCAGCGAAGCCTGTAGCTGCCCCTATCATGCCGAACACTACCGATGCCCAAGGGTACACGTAACCACAGGCCGGAGTGATCGAAACCAAGCCAGCTACGGCACCACTAGCAGCTCCGCAAGGGTCGAACTTCTTGTACGAGACGTACTCGAGTCCTACCCACGTCAGGAACCCCGCACTCGAGCCCAAGTGGGTGTTGATAGCAGCCGTGGCAGCGATACCATCCGCTGCACCCGATGAGCCAGCGTTGAAGCCGAACCAGCCGAACCACAGTAACGTAACTCCGATCATGACCAGCGGTACGTTATGGGGCTTCACGGGTTCGCCGTGGTTGTAACGCTTACCAACCATGAGAGCAGCAGCGAGGGCTCCGAATCCGCTGGAAATATGGATAACAGTGCCACCGGCGAAGTCGAGAGACCCCATCTTAGCTTCCCAGCCCATGGCGGTAATCGCCCATGAGCTATCAAGGTTCAGCGACCACATCCAGTGAGCCAACGGGTCATACACGAGCGAAGTCCAGAGGAAGATGAAGATCAGGAACGAGTTGTATTTCATTCGGCCGACGATGCCTCCGCTGAGAAGAGCAGGTGTGATCATGGCGAACTGGGTCTGAAAGAACGCGAACAGGATGTGCGGGACCTCAGTGCCGTACGTGCCACTCGGAGTCTGCCCCACGTTGTTGTATCCAGTCCACTTGAACATCCCGTTGGATCCAAAAGCCACGGAATAGCCGAAAGCCCAAAACTGGATGGACACTAGTGCCATACTGACGAACGACATCATGATGGTGTTGGAAGCCATTTCTTCACCGGCCAGACCGGCATAGAAGAAAGCGACTCCCGGTGTCATGATCATTACCAGAGCGCTGGACATTAACATCCATGCTGTGTTGCCAGAATCAACCGCTTGACCGTAGTCGGTCTCAGCCTTTTGACCACGGCCGGTGTAGTTGACACATTCGCCCGTTGTCTTGTCCAAGTACTGCGACGTCAGACACGTAACAGTTGAGCCGGAGCCACTTTGTGCTGCAGTAGTGGAGATGAGGCCTGCTACCAGCGCTGTGAACAGTATCACCCGCGTGGCCCAGTTCATCGTTCTTGAGTCGAAAGCTTATGAAACCTTGCGAGCAAATTCCGAAATGAGCAATCGATCTCTTTAACTCTGCATGCGGATAGACGATTATGGCGGTTAATCCGTGTTGAAGGCTTCGCCGACATTGTCTACGTGGTGCCTTGAAACGTTGTGCATGTATTGTAGGTTTGTAGAGTAATTGATTGTGTCCGGATCAACGTGATTTGGATGATCATTTTCGCGATCGGCTGTAACATGTAAATTCCGGCGCCTCGGTTCGTGGCCCACGAATTGGCAAAGCGGGGTAGACCAAACAACATGAGGCGAGTCCGCCTGGGTTGCGAACACGCGGAGCCAAGATGGATGGATACCCAGCGACTCTACATCAAAGCTCGTACTGGATCTTAGAGCGACACTGAAACTATGGAGTGTTTTCGGGCGCAATCTTCCGGTGCGATACCCACGCG
>NW_008649255.1:0-1786 GCF_000247585.1 Phytophthora nicotianae INRA-310 | reverse complement strand
ACGTGAACAGCGCCAGCCGAGTCGTCCAGTTCATCTTGAAGAGTGTTGGTACTGACAACTTGATCGGAAAATCCGAAGTGAAAGACTTCCGAGGTGCAGTGCAAAGGACTACGCACCTCGACGAGGTGGGGCCGGAGCGACAGGGGGCGAGTGTAGGTTTGTGAAGGTAGTGGGACTACGGCCCAGTGATAGAAGCGATGAGCTCAGTCCGTGTTGGAATCTGACCGAGGATACACCGACATTTTGCACGTAGGTCAGGCTGGCTCTGGCCTACATGTATACGTCCCGCATCGGACGCGACGAGAAGACCAAGCAGCGCTTTGCAGGAGAGCGAACGAGGCTTGGCGCTCGATTGTAAAGCGCTCGCTGGATTTCTGCCTGGAGCGCATTTGGCTCATGTTGAAGAGACAACGAAAGAGCATGCCGTGTTTTGCTTGGCAAAACCGGTACAGGTTTGTCGACGTCGCTGCGCGTCACGCCAAAAACCCTACGCGCGTCAAATGGCTACGGCTTTGATTCAACAATTAGAAATTAAACCGTTTACTCGGGTTATTATCTCTAACTGTTTTTTTTGGTAGCTAATTTAAAATTCTGAGGATAAAAGAAATCGGGATATGCAGGGTATTATATCAGCAGCAAATGTCGTAATAAATTTGCATCAACCAATCAGAGTTGCTGGCACTTCAACATCTCCCTCTTTATACGGCAATAAATATCATACATAAGAGTTACGAACTGCCCCACAATCTTGAGATCTCGAAATACGGGCCGTTTCGAATCTAGTGCCACATTCCAGCACACAACCCCCCAACTATTCCAGTGAGCTGATTGTTTCCCCGACGGTCATGATCAGTTCCTTAGTGGTGGATTTGACAGCAGAATCGGCATCATCATTCTTGAAAACTTCTGCTCGGGCGTAATTGGGCAAGTTGCATAAAGAATTGGTGTCCAAGGCCAGCGCGCCGTTGCACGAGAAGTTCATGTTCATTCATCCTCCGAGACGACCAAGACGAAAGCTACCACGTGAGAGTATGGTTCCAACTAGTAGCTGGCAGCTACGCACTTCGGGCCAAGCTACGTCGTCGGAGAAAGCATCGACTTCTTTGATCATACTGGTATCAGAGACCTGCAAGACCATTAACAATTTACTGTAGTCGAGAGTGTCGTCGTAGCACAGGTCGACATTCAAGTGCACTGTACCAGAGCCCAAGGTGAGTCAACACCCAAGAGTGATCAAGTATAGCATCACTGGTGCTGAGGATCGACGGGCTCAATATTAAAGTCGTACGCAGTTCAATAAACTGGCAGATCCAAGGGAACGTTGATCGGGCGACCATGCCCGGCGAGAATGCAACGTCAAAAGATAGAGCAGTCAAGCAGCTATCGATTTTCATGCGTTCAGCAGTAGCAGCACAGAATTCATCACGGCCTGATGAACAGGTACTCTAAGGTTCATGCTGCTGGTAACTACTTGGCGAAAGCACCTTATTCCCAGAGTCGGGCCATCTTCACCGCCAAAGCAACGAGCGACGTTATTTTGTGCTTTATGCAGCAGAAGCGTAGAAGAAGATGATACCGGTTTCACGGCTCACGATATGCGTCCAAGTCATGTTGTTCAAGTCGTTAACCATGTGGAAGGCTATTCGACTGGAAGAGAAGGATCTGAGCCGGTTGAGCGCGTGCCTCACCAAAGCATTGACTGTAATGCAGCAATTGCAAGTGGAACGACGATCCGTCGTGATCATGCCTGCCAGCTCAGACCGCTTAAGAGTTCACAAGTGAGCAG
>NW_008649254.1:8257-10595 GCF_000247585.1 Phytophthora nicotianae INRA-310 | reverse complement strand
GTGAGAGACCTGGTGGCCAAGTGTCTGGATGCCGATCCCAGGAATCGCCCGTCGGCGCTGCAGCTCCACTTCGAGCTACGCAACCTGGAGCTGGCACTGGATGACCTGGCGATTACCGGTCGACTGGCAAATCGAGCCATGTCGGTGCCTCGGAACAACTGCAAACCGCCGCGGCGACCGACGTACAAGCAAGAGCATCGGAAACACTCGGAGCCGCACATTGTGCTGATCGAGGACGACGACATCGCTCTGCTATCGAACGAACGGCGGGACCATGTGAAGTACTATGTGTGATCATCTATGTAAAAGGCCACGGCGTTGGGATCAAAAGCCAGCAGAGCATTGTAACAAGTGAGAAATAGAGTCAACTACTTTATCATGACGAAAGTTCAGTTCTGAGCCGAGTCGGTCGAAAGCTGCGACTCACAACTTGGAATTCAGCTGACATATTACGTAAGTACGTGGCAAAACTTCCACCGTTGCACTGCAGGAACGAGAAAAAAGATCCTGTAGTTGCCTCATCAAACGATCAGCACGCGAATGGCTATCCATTCAGCCTTGGGCTCCCGAGCAGAGATTTCGTAGTTAAGTATCCTAAGACGTACATGTATCGAAGTCGATCAATAACCATTACGGTGTCGTTGAGCTCTGAAAATCTGGTTGAGGTATCCAGGTTACTACAACGGCCACGCTGGGTGGAGATTCTCTACTGAAGAAGCTCTTCTGGAGCGTCTGACCTTCGGGCAAGCCGTTCGAACAGCTGATTCGGTGGGATATCACTTCGTCCTCCCATCGTGACTGCACACACTGTCAATTGTTAGCTAGCGCAACGTGCTCTTTTACACAGTTGCGCTCAGTCTCCGATATACCGTCAGCTCATTCGTTTCCAAGCGTTTTGTAACGTGTCCACCGTCATGAGACTGTGGTGGGTCTGGGTGGCCACTTGCGCTCTACCCTTAGGGCTCCATGCCGCGACAACGTGTCCGGAATCGGGTATCGCGCCGCCGTCCGAAGTCACGCTGGCCGCAGCAGCGGATGGAGCGAACGACGTGGCTATTCTCGTAAAGAACTCCGACTGCGATGAAGTCACGATCGAAGCAACCGAATCAGAGGATCCGGGCTCGTACAGGATCAACGCCAGCTACGTGGACATTGAGGTCGTCGAGAGCTACCCGGAAGTCGCGAGTTTGTACGTTAAGATGGAATGGATGGCTATAAGAGACCGGAGACTTATCTGTATTGATACTGCAGATGGCTGTGGAATAACAAGATCAAGACGTTCAAGGCGGTGGGAACGTCGGTGACGGAAGTGTACGTGAGACTGGAGAGATGTACAGTATCTGATGCGTAGCATGCTGACAAGTATACGTGGATTCCAGGGATATTACGAGCAACCAGTTGACGTCACTGGATGGCTTGGAGTTCCCATCGAGTGTGCTGTTACTGTACGTGGTTTGGATCTTTGGATATTTCACTAGTTTGTCGGTGCTTTGATTTGCTTATCGAGATTGTGTGGTTGATACTGCAGCACGTTGGATCTCAACGCACTCACATCTACGAGCGCATCAAACTTCCCCGATGGCTTGCAGAGGCTGTATCTACGCAAGAACTCGATCACGTCGCTGGCCAAGTTCCGTTTCTCATCGGAGCTGCAGAATTTGTATCTTAACGGGAACCAACAGCTCACGACTCTGAAAGGCGCAGTGTTTCCTGACAGCCTGCAGTTAATGTGAGTTTTTTTTTTTCACTTCTGTATTAACTAGGGAGGTTATTAACTAATGTTTGTATGTGACTAACAGAGAATGCAGCGACTGCCGAATCACAGAGATCGTGGGTGTAACATTCCCATCGAAACTCAAGACAATGTACGCTCGTCGCAATGCACCAGTATGTTAACATAACTGACATCACTTGCATCACTTTAGGACGTTGGGAGGAACTACTGTTACAAACTTTGTCGTGCGAGAATCCGACGTCGACGTACTGAAGACTGCACAACTGAGTCTCACTGTCAGTTTGGACGAGGATGACTGCTCAAGCGTATCAGGCACGGTCACAACGATTTCAAGCAGTGTCTCTGCCTGCGTTCTCGATGGTAAGACTTGTTATAGTAGCTGTTTGATGCCTATCGTTATTAAACGTTTTCTGTTATGTTGCTAGATACATCATTCTCCAGCTTGTATCCAATTAGCAATGATTCTGGTTCTTCTGGAACCAGTTCCAGTAATTCCACGACAACCAGCAGCTCCAGCACTAATGGAGACAGCACTACCAGTAGTAACAACACAAACCAAGCGTCAGGTGGATCGGGAACTAATACTGTGGTCATCAACGAAAG
>NW_008649254.1:3162-6142 GCF_000247585.1 Phytophthora nicotianae INRA-310 | reverse complement strand
CTGGACGTTCTGGGCAGAGGAAGCTTCGGCTCCGTACACTTGGCGAGGCACTTGGACACTGGCGCGACTGTAGCCATTAAGGTTGTTACGAGACGCTTGGTGCACGAAATGCATCAGGAGAAGAACATTATGAGGGAGCAGAGCGTTCATTTGGGTCTAGTGCATCCGTTTATTGCCAGACTCTATGCCACTTTCCAAGACAATGATGCGCTGTATTTTGTACTGGAATTCTGTCCCGGAGGAGAGATCTACAGCTTGGTGTACACCCACGATGACGGACATTTAGAGGAGAATGAAGACTGTGACGACTCGGACGAGGAAGAGAACAGGAGATCAAGTAGACAAGTAGAAGAGCCCGAAACTTCCGACTCCGTGACCACCGAGTCCGAGTCGGATGAAGAGCAGAGACAGCAACGTGGAGCGAGCATCGCAATGGGCCGCAATAGCTTAACACTAGAGAACTTTTTGTTCAAGCAGAAGCTACGTAGTTCGCACGGTGGACTGCATGAACGCTATGCAGCCTTTTACGCAGCGTGTTTGGTAACAGCGCTCGAGTTTCTGCACAGAAGAGGAGTCTTGTATCGCGACCTGAAGCTCGAAAACCTCGTGTTGGATGCAGATGGATACCCGAGACTCATCGACTTTGGATTATCCAAGCCAGACGCCACCCAAACGACAGAGCGGAACTCGACGATGTGTGGAAGTGCCGAGTATATGGCCCCTGAGATTCTGCAACACAAACCGTACGACCAGCGAGTAGATTTGTGGTCCTTTGGTATTCTTCTGTACGAAATGCTGTTCGGAACTACACCGTTCTACCATGCCAACCACCGAGAGCAGGGCCGTCGTATCATCTCCGAGCCAGTGCAGTTCCCGGAAGACTATGAACAAGGACATCCGGCGGTATGTTCTCTTATCAAGAAACTATTAGAGAAGGACCCAGTACTGCGACTTGCGTCGTTCTCAGAGGTGAAGAAGACGACGTTCTTCCGTACGTATTTCCCGTCGAAACAAGGTTGGCAGCAACTCGAAGCACGGCAAGCGGAGCCTCCGTTTATCCCTAGACTAGACGGTCCTTTTGACACTAGTTTCTTCGTACGTGTCCAAGAAGAAGAGAAAGACTTCGGTAGTGATGCCGACTCGGATTTCGGATACTAGAAGCCCCAAACTGCAAACATTGCAGACATTTATGGACTCGCAAGAACGCGAGTAGTAGCGTAGAGTCAAGCGTATTTATTGTGATCCAGCAGAACCACCGAAACCTCGACAACTAGAGCTGGAATTCATTACAAAAGCTAAAACGATTTTGGATGTGATGCTTGTATTATTTCTTATTGCTCTATTCTGCATAATGATTTAATCTATCGCTAGCGGGATGTGTGTAAATAAATTAGTTGTTTGGTGCCGTATTAATACATGAAGACAGAGAAATACCAGGAGACTTAGAAATCACTGAATATGTTGGAGCCGTCCTCGAAATATGGCTCCACACCAGCTTCCAGCTCCTCCTGATACTCATCGTCGATAGTCTGGAAGAAGGACGTATCGAAGGGTCCATTGAGCTTGGGAACGAATGGCGTCTCGAATTCTCGGCGGAGCAAACGCTGCCAGTCCTCAGGACATGTGAACATCCGAGAGAAAAATCTGTGCTGCTTGATCTTGTCCATAGAAGACAATCGTTCATCTGGGTTTTTAACTAGGAGCTGGTTGATGAGGTCGCAGGCTAATGGGCATTCCTCTTCAAACTCGTTCGGGAACTCCACATTATCGTGGGTGATTCTACGACCGAGTTCGCGTGGATTTTCATGGTAGAATGGCGTCTTCCCCAGTAGTAGTTCGTACATTATGATACCGAACGACCAAATATCCACACGTTGGTCATGAGCCTGACGCAGAAGCACCTCTGGCGCCATGTAGTCCATACTTCCGCATAGAGTGAGGTTCCGTGCGTTCTGAGTCTGTTCACTACTATCATCTGTATCTTCCGCTCGCTGTGCGTCCTGCTTAGCGAAGCCAAAGTCGAGAATCTTGAGATAACCTTCTTCATCCAGCACCAAGTTCTCTAATTTCAGGTCACGATACAGCAAACTCTGGCCGTGCAAGTACTCGAGTGCACTCAAGATGCATCCGAGATAAAACACTGCATACTCTTCCTTTAATCCTCCAAACTCGCTGCGTAGAATAGTAAGATCTCCAGCCTCAAGTGTTCGTGATCGAATATGCTCCATAGACTCCAACGAGATTAACTTTGGTACATTGACCGGCGTAGCGGGCCGGAGTTCACTGTCCTCCTTTAAAGGCGTTTCCATCTTTAATTGCGGTGCTTTAACAGCGTCTTCGTCCTCGTCTTGCTCTTCGTTAAGAGAATACACGAGACTCCATAGTTCTCCTCCTGGCAGATACTCGAGCACCAAGTACAGACAGTCATCGTCCTGGAAAGTGCCGTACAGCTTCGCTACTAGCGGATGTTGTAGCTGTAAGTGTACCGCACGTTCTCGCAAGATGTGCTTCTCCTGTCGTGTTGTAACCACGTACTCCTTGGACAGCACCTTGAGTGCCACACTGATGCCTGTGGGTTTGTGTTTGGCTAGCTTCACCACGCCGTAGGTACCGACGCCGAGCACGCGGATGATCTCAAAGTCATCGGCTGCAAGTGTCACTAGCTCCGGATTACAGTTCTCAATCAACTCCGTCTTGTTATCGTTGCCCATGTCAATTTCTGAAGTGAACGCTGGGTAGATCATGACTGCGAGTTTCTCGGGACTGTTGCTGAACTTCGTCACTTGGCAACTCATGCCTGCAACTCAGGAGATGGATAGTGGAGACTCGACCGTCTGATCTCGCACAAACGTTGAGCACACCCACCAGTCTCTTGCAGGGAATGCCAATTCGGGCGTGACACCTTCAAGGCCACGAAACTTCCACTGGACATCCGTGCGACGGGAATAGCTACATTTGATTCTCACACGTCGCAGACGAA
>NW_008649254.1:0-537 GCF_000247585.1 Phytophthora nicotianae INRA-310 | reverse complement strand
CGTAGCTGGTGCTGGAGCATTCGGACGTCATGGCGCAAGGTGAAGCCATTTAAGACGAGGAGCTCCGCTTTATGACGAGCGGCAGAGAATGAGTTGAAGTATGATGATAGGGATATGATATTTACTAGGTTTTTCATGTGTTTCAATAGGTAAGTGATGTCTCAAACATAATGTGCTCTTCTCCAACTCGGAAAATTTCATTTTTAAAACTATTGAATAATAATAATTTTCGCAAGCACACGAACTCAAAAGCAACGAGCAGGCAACCTCGCACTTGCTGCAGCTTGGAGATGATTGCCCTCGAGTGGATGCGTTCGGCGCTGGTAAGTGAACGAGGGTACACACATTCGATCAGATTTTTAAGAGGTAGTAGTCAAGCTATTTTAAATAACTTACAAAAAATTAACGTTTATGTAACATTTTACTCCAACTTGAAGCATGCTCAAGCTTCAACTCAGAGAAACGACGCAGGCGTCACCACCTCGATTAGGAAACTCAGCAACAAAGTCAAGATGCTGCTGCCGGCATTCTCGAATA
>NW_008649253.1:7129-10727 GCF_000247585.1 Phytophthora nicotianae INRA-310 | reverse complement strand
CAAAAATTAGTCTTAGTGTGCAAAGCACAGTTTGGTGAAAATTCGAGTTAAACGTAATAATTGTCTTGAAAATAGGTTTTTAGAATGGAGATGACTCGCGTTACAGCACCGATAATGACGACACCACGTCAAAAGTAAAGCACTGTAAGGCACCGATAACGACGACACACGACAAGCGTATAGCACCGTTAGGCACCGATAATGTCATAAGTAATCGACTCCAAGCGTATATCACCGTTATGTATTAATTAATACCGATAAATTATCTTTATAAGAGATAATAATGATAAATTTTGATGTGAACGCTCTTCGACTAGAATTTTGTCGTTCAACTGATTTGGTAAAAACAATGAACTTCAAAGTGGAAAAAAACATTACTTAAAGCCAAAACGTTTGGCCAGTTGCTCGTGTACGTCTTCACAACTATTGTGTCGCCCTGGAGGTAGTGTTCTCTTACTGGAATAACACACTAACATCCACAGCATACGCAAGCGCATGATCCTGACGCAGGATGTGGTTACTTTTCGCTTAGTATTGAATCTCGAGAGGTTATTCAGAATAGCGTATGCTTGGCCAAGTATCATGACACCGCAACTGGCTCCGTCGGGTTGCTTTGAGAATCTCAATTTCTTTTTCTAATTGTCGGAAGACGAGGGATGGGTAAAAGCGGTTTCCCACTCGCACGATGATCTATGTTTCACTCCACCCTCTGACTTGAGCAATACTTGTGCCATTGTTGGATAAATGGTAGCATTCCGTTGTCAAATTCACGTTCCATCTCCAATTCAAAGCTGCCTATGGGTTCGTACAAATAAACCGTAACCCCATTCGAGTAGTCGATCTTGGCTACGATCAACGTCCAATGTATTCCCTCAATATTGTAAGGGTACACAACATATTTCATCCGCAACAGCTCTTCGTAAATCTTATCTCAAGTTACTGTTCGTCGTCCAGGAATTGTTGGTGTCGATGGCCAGCGATTTAACCCGGCGCTTGGATCAAATACACGACATCCAAACCGCATATCGCACGTCGCCTGAAGGCACATCAGAAGCATTGTATCGGAGAGGAATCAGTCACGGGCAACGACCCTAACTACCTTGTTGGAGTCAAGCGTAAACGCCCCGGACGGTAGTACAAATGCTGCTTGCAATGCTACAGTCTTATACTTCTGCGGTATATCATCAGCGCAGCCTTTTTCACGCCCCCCCCCCCCAATTCGATCGATATTCACAGTCGTCTCCTTGCCAAACAATTCAACGTCGTCAACTAGCATTGAACTCCAAGACAAGCATAGCCACGTCATGTCTTTCTCCCAAGATGAACAGAGTTGAGAGATTGCGTAAAAATTAGTCTGGCGAAATACGGCTCGGCTACATCAATGCATAAGAAATGAAACGGTATTAGAAAATCTACAACAGCCAAGTTGTAACTCGACCGAAACAAAAATGTTACGCACCTTCTGAATTCTTTCAATTGCTTGCCGTAGCGCACCACAATCTCGGTGGTACTCTTGGATACATCTAGTGGCTGTAGCAGACTTTTAATGCGTCGGTCATGACGCTTTTCTTCAATTAATACTCGCTCCATAGTCCTCACTAATTCCAAAGGCACCACAAAATTGTAGTCGAAATCAGCTTGATCAACTGATTCTCGACGACATAATGGCTCACGTCCAATTAAAATTCGATCACTCATTGCCTTCGGGTTTGCATTCAATGTAGCCTTAACAAGGCGGATATTAGGCGTGACTTTGGCCCACCGAAGAAGATCCGACAGCAATATTGATATACCCGGCCAGAATATAACGGCGGTACGATCTGCAGGTACGAGCTTCGTTTGCATCTTGGTCTTTCGGGTTGTGTTTCTAGGTTTTATGGCGGGGAGCCTTAAAACATCAATATTCTTGCTGTTTGAGGATGCTTTCACGGCCGGTAATTTTGTGAAGGTTGCCAGTTCTCTGTTGATGTTCGTCTGTGGAGGGGCAGCGCAGGCGGGAGATGGTTGTGGAACAATGGACACATCGTGTGATACGTACCGCGGGTGTGTACCTGCATCTACATCCCCGATCGTGTCGTCGGCGGCAGGGGCAACCTCAAATAAGTCGTAAAATGAGTTTTTAGAATCATTTTGTTCCATCGTTTCGGGTTGGTCTTCAAGATTCCTATCGTGATTAGCACTTTTATCGGCAATAGTGCTACAACTTGAAAGTAAGTGGTCCCAACGAGCTAGCTGCTCGTAAAATGTTTCTGACGACAAGTTCGAGAGTTGATTGAGCAGAGGCTCCAGGGTGGCGAGAGCATATTGGTACTTCTCTGTCGATGCAGGAACCACCAGATAGCTCTTTCATTGCGTCTCAGTTTTAAAAAACTCCACCCGACTTTGCTTGCATTTGCGACCCGCTGGAATCCGAGTCAAAGTCTCGCCATCAGTTTGTTCTGCGGTGTCCGAAGGCGATGCCCTATGATTTTTTGTGTTGTAAGGTTTCACAGTTTCCAATCCCGTAGATATAGATTTTACTCCATCACAAAACCATCATATAGGTCAGGGCCAGCATTCACACTCCATCGCTGAAATACAGCAGATTTAGAAAATTCTGCCAATTGAAGTCCACCACGGGCGATGAGGAGGAGCTGTCGACATGTCAGTTTAATACTGGAATGGAAAATACATGTGCATGTCCGTTGGATATCGTCACAAATGTATACGTGGGAGTTCGAATAAACATTCCACTTCCGTTCTTTATCAGATTTTGTACAGCGAGCCGACTTCATAACCGTATTCAAAAGATCCCACTCACGTCGCATGCGCTGATATGCATATTCGCTGAGAACACTTGTAAGATGACGAAGAAAACGAGGCACAGCGCCAACAGGGCGTGATTTGGACGCATATCGACTCAGATCCGAAGTAAATTGACGTAAAACAGCGACTTGATGACGCAAAATTCCCGCGACTGTCTTGTCTAAACCTGGCCGATAGCCCAGGAGCATTTTCAACTGGTTCCAGTTGGCTTCACACGGTTCGTTGTGGTGTTCCCGGCACTGAAATATCGACCACGAGCAAAACTCGCCCACATATTGACACACGATTTCCAATTCTTATCAAAACACACCAGCACGCCCGGGCTATCCGATTCACAGAAGTCTTTGAAGGATCGGTAACTCTCTTCAAAAGCCGTTTTGATGGCGTCGCAGTGCAAGATGATCGAAACTACGCTGAACTCGACAAGAATGAGATGGTGGCTATTGCTCAGAACGAAGGCAATATGGCTGCAATCCGAAAGAACGGGTGGATGTTTGGTAAGTGTTACATGTGATGTGTTGTATTATATAACATGTACTCAAGACCAGATGTTGTATGTGATATCATCTAGACCCCTCAGAGGTTACACCCGATCACAGATATCCCGTATTGCAGAGTGGAGAATATGGACCCACGAACGAAGTTTTGGCTTTGGCTGACTCTCCGTCGAAGTTGTTTCTGTTTCTCATGCTGAAGACGTTTTAGAAGCTTGTTGCACGTGAATCAAATCGCTACTTCGTGCAGAACCTTCAAGCTCGTGTGAACCAAATGCATGAAAAGCAACGAACGCCCG
>NW_008649253.1:2904-5659 GCF_000247585.1 Phytophthora nicotianae INRA-310 | reverse complement strand
AGTCTACCGCCTCGGATGTTAATAGTGATGAGGAAGATCTAGCACCGTTTACAAGATATCACGAACCAGCGGAATGCCCAGACTGGCAGGTCGTAAATGGCGTTGCAAGCGTCGTCAGAGGCAATGTAAAGTGTGCTCGATTTTGAAGCGCAAGATTGGTGAGCGTCATGCAACTAAATACTTCTGCGCTGACTGCAGCAAGTCCGACAAAGCGCAGTACGTACAAGTCCATTTGGTTGCGGCGATTGAACGCACAGGCTAATCAATCTATGCAGGTTGTTTCTGTGCAACAAGGCGTGGAAGCACTACCCTGGAAACTCAATGACGTGCTTTCAGATTTGGCACAAGTGGGATAATGGAGCAAAGCGCCCACGCCCGCGCTGCGGGCGCGACATTCAGAGCCGAGCAGCTGGAACAGGTGGAGGAAAGAAGCGCGAGCGTCGCGAGGCTGGCAGTGAAGCAGGAGACGGGCAGGAACGCGATAGTGGCGAGGGGGACGCACCAGACGACGATGGCGAAGATGTGAATAGTGATGGAGACGGAGTACACTCAAGTGGTGAGGATCAACAACAAGACGAAGAGTAAGGTGTTGATGAAAGTTTGCACTGTTCATACACTTGTTGAGTCTTGCGATTTCAATGACTTTGTTACTTTCAATTGCATCTATGTTTGTGTTGACCAGGCTCTTGATAGAAAGGCCACTCAGATACCCTGTCGAAGCTGATATGATGATAGCGGACACAACATCTTTAGTCCTCTCATGGTGTACATACAACATGGCTTGCGATTTGTAGAAAGAGACTCATGTCGCGTTTTTCAGAAAAGAGCGTCTGGCTTCAAGGAGACCATAATAAAATCAAGTGTTTGATGTCTATAACATGCTGAAACAGACAACATGTGGAAAATCTCGGTAAAGTCCGAAAAATGGCTTGGGCGTTGGGGGTTAACATCATACACAGAACTTAGTCCATACCAATAAAAAAAATTATACCGTACCGAGGTGATATCCGAGGTTGTTCGCAGAGTGAGCCCAGTCCATCAACAAACAGTCACCCCACTCGCGGAATATACGTTTTTGAACGGCAGTTTGTATAACTATCGCCGACGTGACATCGAGTTGGTCCTGTAATAAAAGAACGCTGGACCCTTGCTCCGCTACAGCGTCCAGGAGATGCTTTAGCTTGTGCTCAACGGATGACTTTCCAAGAGCCCGCTGTATTATATTTCGCACCTGCTGGGGCGTCACCATTCATTCTAAATGATATCACAAAAAGATCAAACACTAAATAAAAAAGTCGAATGCAAACAACCGAGACTGTCGGAGAGGAATTGAGTGATCTTTTTTGGTGCGCCACCAACGCTGACCATGTCCGCTAGCCGGCTCTGAACATCGGGGCAATTATCAACGCAGGCTGATCCTTGGTAAGTGCTTCCGATAGCTGTGTTAGACTAGTGGTTATGCGTCCTAGTCTAGTCATGTGCAATATAATTAAATGTTAGTATAAACAATTAATTGTTAGTACGACCTCCATTTACGTATATCTTCACACTCTCACCTCATTGTATACTTTGACGACCCACTTAGTTGCGCAACCTTCACGACCTTAGCCGAGAAATGAGCTGGACAACCTCCAACCCGACAGAGCGTTGACGCAGGCCAATACCACGAGAGTTTTGTTGGCATCCATGAGAGTACCAAAACGTACGAGAGTACCACGGAAAGCGTTCGGGGATATTTCTGGTACGTGGTCGTCTGCACAAAACAATATCGAAATTAAAACTTAAAGGAACCATCACATTAACGGCACCATTGGACAGCAAGTACAACAAACACAGTTATAGCACAATGCATCGACAACAAAAAATGTTAGATATAAATCATCAATAGCAATAAAACCACAACTTAACATATTGAACCTGTTGTGCGTTGTCGTTGTTAGAGATTCTCTCCATCGGTAGCGCAAGAAGTACTGCGCTTCGTAATCTTTTGCCGCCTTAATGATGGTATCCCAATCATTACTTTCAGTTACTGGAAATATAGGAACTACATTGACAACTGCCTGAACAGATTTGTCATCACAAGTCTCGCGCTCCAACTAGCACTCTGCCGCTGACGAGGAATCCTATCGGTGGCTTCATTTTGGCTTTCAACATTCGAGCTGCTATGGTTTGTAAGCACCATATCTAAACAATTATATGCAGAATAAGCTAGACAGTCCATCAATGCGATAATATTCGCAGTTTGAGTTGATAACCAATCATTTTTGATGTTCTGTTCCTTTTTTTTCGATATTCGAGACTTGACTCTGTTTCTCTCTTCATAGCCTGATCCGTTGTAGCTGTAAGAATGAATATAAAAGTAAGACTCAAATTATACATGGGTCTTTTATTCTGAACGGGTTACCTGGTGAGTGAACAACAAGCAGGTTGGCTGGGAATGAAAAAGGTGATTCGTTGAGAGGAATCTCGACTGTTCCGTCCAAATCACTCTCCATACTGTCAAATGTTTCAAGCGCTAATTTTACCGCTGCAACAAGCGAGGCGACTTCCCCCGCTTCTGTCTCGTCTGCTAGAATGATTAGAAATAGTGGTTGGTAGGCCAGATTTTAGTCACTAAAATGAATTAACCCCCATTTTAGTATTTTTAGTTATTAGCGGTGCTTTAAGCTGAACTGGCTTTATAGCACCGCTAACCCTTATTGTCAAAATATATTGACGGCGTGTGATGTGCGCGGCTTCGTGGCGTGGAAGCCTA
>NW_008649253.1:0-971 GCF_000247585.1 Phytophthora nicotianae INRA-310 | reverse complement strand
CTTATACTGTGTATGGTGCTATGTTTTATCCTGTGGATTTAGTTGTGGTGTGTACGTCGCACATTGGTTCGACTACTATACGATGAACTACTTGCTGGAATCAGACAACTTGGTAGTCTTGGATACGCCACCACTGACCAAGAGAGAGCTGGAGTTGTGTCGATACAAGATCTTTTGCTACGTCTTTTATGGCATGAGCGTTAACCTCACTGAATGAATGAATTCATAACTTGCGTTATCAGTTTTTGTACTTATCGTTCATCTCTTAGCGACGTCTGAATCGATAACCTTGGCGTTAGATCGGATCTGCCTGCTATACCCAGGCCTCCACGTCGGCGAGCATGCCGCCACCGCCGGAGGGGGTGAAGATGGCGTCTAGTTTCTCTCCTGAGCCACTGGTTTGCTGCAAAAAAATTCATGCCAATCGTGCCTTGGCCGTTAATGACGAGATTTACTTTCAGAGTCGTCTCTGGATATCGAAATTCCAGTCTTGTATAAAGTTGGTTCGGATCATGTACACGAGTTGGCAAAGTTGGGATGCGCTTGGGTCTCACCAATTGTAGGAAAAACCAACTCGTAGACATTCCTAATACCGTCGTCGATACCGGGATTTATTTTCCAATACCGCATACGTATTTTGACATATTCATACACGTTCTGGCGAGATAGTTGGTGGACGTAACAACTGCCTTTTTTTTTTACCTCAAATCAATCGGTCACTGCGGCAATCACCAGGTCAGAGTTGAGATAACAAAGCACGACACTATCGAGGGGGGTAACACGTTTTTGCCAACCAAAACGACCCATTTTGGGCAAGTCACACACACCAATCGATACATCTCGGCGTCAGCTATCCAGATGTCACTTTAGAACTGCTCTCCGAGCAAAAATGGCGGAAGCAGCCAGCCGAAGCCTCCGACAGATCAGCCTCTCATACTAACACCAAGTAGTCGTGTACGCCCCCCCCCCCC
>NW_008649252.1:14114-15632 GCF_000247585.1 Phytophthora nicotianae INRA-310 | reverse complement strand
TTTTTTTCTCCTCGTTGATCCTTACACCTTCGTATCACATCTGCTATCCGCCCTCACATCCTGTGTCACTGAACGGTGCACTTTCGTCGAATACTTCGACTGTAACGTCTTATTCTTTGCGTTACGTCCGATCTTCAATGCTCGTCGCTCTCGCTCTACCTTCTTCTCATTGTCATCAATCCGATGTTTCTTGTGCTGTAGACGGGCATCCTTGCTGGCCGAACGTCTCACATTGCCTATGAGAGCAGTGATTGATCCAAATCTCTTGCCTACGGCGTGCTCCAATGCGACACCAGAAGCTCGCGAATTATCCGCCTCTCGTTTCAGAATGTTAGCCACGCGATCCTCCGCATCCAAAAAGCAACCTCCTCCGAATCTTTTTCTTCTTTCTCTTCTCGGACCAATTCACTAGCGACTGTAGACGAGGCACCAGGATTTCTAGTACCATACGGACCATAAACAATTCCGTCATGCCTGCGTCGATCTCCTCTAAGAACTTTTTCAGCTTAACCTTGCCCGCAGCTGAGTCACGCCCCATGCATGGCATGGACATCTCCACTCGTCCCGCGGCAATGTGGGCTTGGGCTGCTTTTGCCTTCACTTCTTCATCGCTGCGGTCCTGCGTCTCTGTATTTGCTTTTTTTTCTATGTAATTTTACCTTCTTCTTGTTTTATTCTTCTTATCAAATTCTTTTTAAAAAAATATTTAAAAATATATCTAAATAGATTATGGACAGACCACTTTAATTTCAACACTACGTCGAGCGTATCAGTAGATCTTATTTTTTTTCTGCATATACTTTGCAAGTCACTACTCTGTTCAGCTGTAGCTTACATGCTTTGCATTAGCGACTCCAGATCGTGGTATTGCTTGCAGTGCAAGGCCTCCCAAAGAAAAAGCAGTGAGCGCTGACCAGTAGTCATTCTTTCGGCTCCAAGAATCGGAAAATCCGATTCGACGGTGGTTGTAATAGGAAACGCGGATGCGAGACCAGAACAGTACGCTGTTAAAGCTGGGAATCGTTCGTGAATTGAGCTCCAAAACTGTTGGTATCCAGCGTTATTCTTTTCGAGAGCACGCAGCATATCACGTAGCGATCCTTCTTCCAATCAGCAGCCTTGAGTCGTACAAATTCTTCACCGATGGATTCAACGTACTCTCGTAGTCGTAGTAGGGACGGAGCAATGATATATGCAGAGTTATCATCTCGTTCATTTCTGACATGTTCATTTTAACAAGCTGCTGGAGTAACACTTTGGGTTTTGAAATGGAAGCTTTGTTCTCACCGTCACTCTCTGCAACAAGTTTTGAGATACCGTCCACTGCTTAGACAAAATACGAGCTGTGCTTCGTGCAAATGACATCCAGCTCCTTTTTGTTAGTTTCCACCATTTCTCAATTGTGTTGTGGTGAAGCGACAGTCGACTTCTGGGAGGAAGGGGCTGATTGATAGGATTTGACTCGATCCGGTCTCGAGACTCGTCGTTGAATACGGCGCGTCAAGTGATTACGCCATC
>NW_008649252.1:9438-10879 GCF_000247585.1 Phytophthora nicotianae INRA-310 | reverse complement strand
GCGAGGCGCTTTCTCTATTTTAAACTACTCTGCGTTCAAACAGTCAAATTGTTCTCGATCTTCTTCTTCGCGGTGGATCTTCTCGCGTTCTTATTCTTGCTCAGCACCACAGGCTTCATCCATACCAGGCAGGCAGCCATGCCATACCCCCCCCCTTCATGACCCTGTGCGGTTAACAGGGGAAAATGGGTCGGATGCTGACTTGCTGCGTCGTCGCACCCTTGTCAATCGTGACCGTGCCGTTGTTGTGAACTTGCTTGATCGTGTACGGGCGGTGAGCAACAGCCTTCGCCTTGGTTCGAAACTCCTTGGGGACACGAAGCATCACAGTGCCGCCGGGGTTGTAAAATTGATCGATGCGTTTGTCGTTGTCGCGGTCGTTGTCAGCGAGGATCGCTTAAAGCCTACTCTTGGACATATAACTCCAGTTTGCTTGATGCAGATGGCGAGTAACCATGTCTTGGCCGAAAAATAGCTAGCCACGTGATGCATTCAAGATACTGTGGTAACAGACGCGCACAGCGAACGCTGCGTAGCGTAGCGCTTTTTTCCAGTCGACGTTCTCATAGCATCACACAATGTTGAGCAGTTCGACATGAACCCTCTTGCAGGTGGCACTGGCTTGCGGGTTCTTCACGGTTATGGGCTTCGCCTTGATACCGTAGCTCCACCAGAGCTCTTGGAACTGGTAAATTCAGGTCCTTGATCGTGGATGACTTAACTTGGACGTTGATATCGGCAGAGCCACTGCCTGTCGAAGCTTTCTGCTGTAGTTAGAGCTTCCTTGTTGGGTTGGACTGCGTCCTCAAGCCAGCGCGCCGCGTGGTCGATCATGGTGATGCCGTATCCACCTTCTTCGTAAGGGCCAATCAGGTCCACGTGGACAACGTCGCAGGGGTTGACTGTCTTTAGTGACCATGGCGACAAAATACCATAGTCTTGCTTGCCGCCGTGTGCTTTTGCACGCTTGCGCACGAGATACTCCTTGACGTAAGCAATAATGTAGGCGTCCATGCCGGGCCAGTAGAGTACATGGCGTATCGTCTTGAATTGACGCTCGTGGCCTGGGTGTCCGAGATTTTGGTGGTACCATTTTACGAGATCATCTCGTAGCGAATCGAGAAAAACCACCCTATTTTAAAACGCAACCAGAGAGCAGCCTAGAAGTGGCGTGAGCATGTAGTCATGTTAGTTGGTGCCGACCAGGCACGCAGACTTGATCTTCTGGATCATTGCATCTTTGTCTTGGTGGTCGCGAATGACAGGGCCGTGCATGAGGCACTCCGGCTCGTCAGTTGCTCTCGTCGTTGAGCGCCTGCTGCTGTTCGGAATCGAACTTCATACGAGAGAAGGTATCTGCGCCGATGTTCGTTGCACCTTCAATGTAGTGCAGCGCGACGCGATACTCGGATAGAAGCAGTTTCCAGCGCTTCACGTGCAA
>NW_008649252.1:3972-4533 GCF_000247585.1 Phytophthora nicotianae INRA-310 | reverse complement strand
GTCCTCCTCCCAAAAATTCGAATCCTTAACCCTTTCGTGGTTAATGGGTGTATTTTGCCCCCTTTCGAAGGTGTTTCCTCGAGTACCACTCGTCTCACCCATGAAAGGGGGCAAAATTCCCCATTTCATTAAATATGTGTGTGAATGAGGTGGAATCGCCCTTTCTACTTCAACTATAAGGATTTGCTGATGATTTGCGGTAGTACCGAAATTTATGAAAGGGGGCAAAATGCTCCTTTTGACGGCCTAATAACTTGAGCTTCTATACTATAGTATAGCCAGGTCAAAAGCACCCATTCGGTATCTGCGCCGATGTTCGTTGCACCTTCAATGTAGTGCAGCGCGAGGCGATACTCGGATAGAAGCAGTTTCCAGCGCTTCACGCGCAAATTCGTTTCTGTTGGGTAAACTCGGTTTTTGTGGTCAGTGTGGACCACAACCTCGAACCTGAGTAGCATGGTTCTGTACTCGCGAAGTGGGGACGCAATCGAGACAGCTCTACCTCCATCGTATTGTAGTTGATCTGGTACTTGTTCAGCGAGCGAGAAAAGCAGGCCAGAA
>NW_008649252.1:0-1177 GCF_000247585.1 Phytophthora nicotianae INRA-310 | reverse complement strand
TTTTTTGTATTATATTCCAGTGATCTTTGCATTGGCTTGGGCATGAAGATGCTATAGTCGATATGCAAGTTATGTTTTCGTCACTTCATGAAGTGATACTACACCAGCGACAGGTTGCCCAAATTGAGAACCTTCCCCTGCAGTCAAGATGGCACCTCCCTGAGGTAAGAACTGTGTATTTTCAAAGTATTTGGTGACAGTCTAACGGTGTGCATTGCAGACTTTATCCATTCGTAGCGCTTTCAGCTGTACTTGTAAAAGATGCAATCATTCGGGGTGGATTTGCTCACATATTATCTCCTCTCTGCATCTCTTAGACAAGCTGAACATTGATCGGGCGTTAGAAACAATCCACACGCGTGGGCTGTCTGGACGTCCACACTCGATAGGAAACAGCCTGCAGCGAAACGATTCTTATGATATTGGCCGGCTTATCGGTATTTCCACTAAACAGTCCGGGAGGGCTCTGAAATGACCGGTTGTTGAGGAGTTTGAAGTAGTGGACGGTGGGTGACAGTCCCAGACCGCCGCATTGGGTAGGTTGCAGCATACCGACTGTCCCCGCTCGACGGCGTATACATATGGAGGGCATCTTTCGTTGACGGAAGCAGATTTCAGTACAAGGTGGAGGAGCTTGTGCACACCATTCGTAGACAACGTGATATGAGTGCTGTCGGCTGAGGAAACGATGCATCAGTAGCTAGAACGCCGGAAATCTTAGTTAATGCAACTCTTGACTTTCATTTTGCTATTCTAGACTTGTATTTATTCAATCGTTCATGCCGATTTCAGAGTCGGAGTACTGAATGTATGTGGACAGAAGATAAGAACTGACTTGATCTCGCATTAAGCTCACAACAGAATACGCATGGCTTACAACAGGAGCTTAGCATTGATTTGTACACAACAGGTAATAAGCATGTGAGAAACAGATATTAATATTATTCCTAAATAGAGGGAAAGAGAGCAAATGAAAGTTGAGTATCGTACAGTGCTGCTATTATCTATAGGGGCACTAAAGATTTTGTTGTTCTACTCGCATTACGCGGAATTAGATCATACAACTCGGTCTAAAGCTGACTTACAGAGCACATTATGGACCCATCATTCATATATTCCAGATGTCCTCCTCCCAAAAATTCGAATCCTTAACCCTTTCGTGGTTAATGGGTGTATT
>NW_008649251.1:8512-11020 GCF_000247585.1 Phytophthora nicotianae INRA-310 | reverse complement strand
TGCGCGCAGACTGTGCGGCGCGTAGTGGCTTCGGGGCAGGCTCTCCGTGAAGTTCGTAGTGGCGCGAAGATTCCTGGTCGTGCTCCCGCCCTCTCTGAACGCGAGACTCGCCGCCTCGTCCGTGCTGCTGCCAAGGGGGAACTCTCTGCTGCCAAGATCAAGGAAGAGTTGGGCCTTCCTGTCACGGTACGCACCATTCAGCGCACCCTCGCTAGGGTAGACTGGTTGGTGTATACCAAAATGGTCAACACGCTGCCTCTGAAGGCCGAAGACATGCTGGCGCGCAAGGCTTGGGCGGGGGCCATGCTGCTACAGAAAGACGCCGGGGCTATCTGGGAGTCCATCATCTTCTCCTATGGGAAGAAGTGGAACCTGGACGGCCCCGACGGCTTCCAGTATTACTGGTGAGATGTCCGCTAGCCACCACGCTGCACTAAACGGCGTCAGGCTGGTGGCGGCTCGATTATGGTGTGGGCTGCTTTTAGCGCCCGTGGCAAGTATTCACTTGTCGTGCTGACGGGGAGGCAGAACTCAGACGATTACGTCCACACTGTGTCTGAGTATCTCCTCCCCTTTGCACACCTAAACTACGGCATAGATTTTATCTACCAACAAGATAACGCTAGTATCCATGTCTCTCATCGCTCGAAGGAGTTTTTTTTGAAGAGCAGGGCATAGCTGTTCTAGATTGGCCATCAAAATCGCCCGACCTCAATCCTATTGAAAACTTGTGGGCTTTTATAAGTAGGAAAGTCTATGGAAATGGCAAACAGTTCATTAGCGTGCCAGAATTGAAGGCAGCGCATTTCAAAGGCTGGGATGATACCCCAATTGCTTTGTTGCAGTCTCTCATCGAATCGATGCCTCGCCGATGCGTTGAACTGCTAGACAGAAAGGGTAATAAGACTCACTACTGATTTTGGCCAACATTTTATACTAGACTTCTGTATGTAGACAGCGAGTGATTTAATGTGTCGCGAAGGTAAAAGTAGAAAGTTGTATGGGAGGTACCTCGCAGGTTGCGAAGTTGCGCTCGTTAGCACAAACCGCGTAGTGTTGCTAAGCACAGCAAGCACATATCCAAACAGCACTTGCTAACTCGAAATATTGACGTCGTTACGGACCAAAACGACCCCGGGTGATCAGTTGTGTCGCAGAGTGTACAAGGCTACCTCAAAGCATCGTCTACTTGCACTCACCGCAGGATCATCGCACTAATAGAATGGTTGGAAGAGGCAAGTTGAGAATACAAATGTTTTTTTTTAATCTAGATTCCAACATCTCCAAAATTACATGATTGAACTATTTCGTTGCTTCGTTTGGGGCTGATTCGGCTCGTGAGCAAACTACGAGAGCTTGCTACATGTATTACGTACTACTCCGTTTCATATTACTTGTCCCTTTTTGCCAGTTTGGCTCGGGATTCGTCAATATTACACGAGATGGCCTCGGATTGGCCTTAAATACAAGCTCGAGTCAGTGCGATTTCAATGGTGTGCAGAACTTCTCGATCGGTGGCAACTCGAGTATTTTCGAGCCAAAAATAGTGGCAAACAAGCACAGACATCCTAGCTCATATCTGGAGTATTCTGAAACGAACCACTGACCGCCATTGAGACTAACTTGCGCACAAGACGAGAACTGACACCACGAGAGCGCCAGCAGGCCGTTTCCGAGGATGTTGGATATTCTGTCCAAAACGAGTCCAACTTTGGCCAAAATATCCAATTTGGGTTTTGCTGCTTTGGTGATAAATTACCACATTTATCCAAAATCTGTCCAAAACATATGCGTTATTTTATAAATTACGGATCTAAATCTTACCTTTTTGCTAGTAAAAGTATGGCTAGAACGGTTGGCGTGTAGTGCGTTCTCGAGCTAGGGCATTACTTCATTCAGGCATTTCCAAAATGCTGCACGAAGGGAAGAAGTATGTGATTAGGACAACGAACAAAGTCACTGGCACCACCTACTACAACTGCCGTCATTTCCGACAAGGCTGCCTTGCAAAGCTGATTTCGAAAAGAGAACACGTACGCGCTCGCGGTGAGCACAACTGCGAGAATTTACTGCCGATTCAAGTCATGGATGTGCGGTGTGAAATGCGTCAGCAGCTCCAGCGAGCGGCTCTAGAATCAGCGTCTGAAGCTTCATCAATGGTGTGGTAGCGTGTCCGCTCAGCATTGAACAACTTACACAAAGGAAACACGCTGAACGCCATCCCAAAACTGCAAGGTGTCAACATTGTCAAAAAATACCCGCAAGGGTATGGGTTGCGATATGCTACACTCGCTCGACAAGGCCGAGGCGCGCTGGCTCAGCGACTCGGACAAACGCTCCTTTGTGAGGTTTAACACTGGGTGGTCTGTCAAGAATAAGGAGCGCCGTATCGTAGGATTTGGGCTCCCAGATCTAGTCCTCTTGCTACGAAACCCAGCAATTCCGGTCTTCATCGACGGCACCTTTAAAATGGTGCCGAAACCGTTCGTACAATGCCTTATTGTAATG
>NW_008649251.1:4284-5677 GCF_000247585.1 Phytophthora nicotianae INRA-310 | reverse complement strand
CCCCCCCCCCCCAAGCGTAGCTCTTGTGTAGATTCTGGATAATATCCAGGATACTATACTATCAAAATTCAGTGATACTGGAAATTGTCAGAAACGACAAGACAGTCCTATGCGCAGCGACCTGAACTCGCTACGGGTACTCAACTTCGGTTGCCCTGCCAGGTGTATTACAACATAATATCGTTTTTTTCCTGAGTATTTGCTTTACGTCATATTCGGCGACGCAACAAGTATGAAATTCCAATAACAATTTTCTACAGCCCTTTAAGTCGCGGTTCCACTTGCTTTATTACCATCTGATGAGTGCCCTATGCAATAAAACATAAAGAACAACTCGACGAGAGTTATGCGTTAGCGGCAACTCAGAAGACCGCTCGACAGAAGTAGCTGTTGCTCTCGATATTGAACTCGATGAGACCTTCTTGCTGGTCACTCGCGTTCCTGGACTTGTGGCCTCAACAACCGAAGAATGGAAGTATGAAGGAGTCTTCAGGTTATCGATGGATTCGCTTATCCCGGTACAATGATCGGCTCTTTCCCTTCAGGCGTGCAGCTCATTGGTGACGATAAAAGGAGGAAACAAGATGATGGTGTAGTACAATATCTTTGTGAAGAATGATAGTGTCAGGCTGACATGACCGTGGGACAGTCCATCAAGAGGAGTTCCGACTAAACAATTAGTACAACATGTCGAGGTGGTACAACGTAGGATTTTTTTTAGTTGCGAATGTTAGTGTATGTGAGTCGTATATTTGTTTTTGAAAGTGTTTATTGCTTGGTTTTACACTTTTTGTTTCTGTATCTTTATTACTCGATATCAATACTGATTTTGGCGCGATTGTGAGTCAATTCTCTTGGCTTGCTCGTATGACTGGCCGAATCTTCTTGGCCTTCAATGACTAAAAATAGATTGTTGAGTCACATCAACGAGAAAGCTAAGTTTAGTTGGGTGCACTGGAAGACTGTGCTGTAGCATGGCATTTACAACGCATGTACAGCTTTAACTGTCCTTTACAACCTGTTCGATCATTTCAGAAGCGTTCAGCTATTTTGTCTAATGTATTAGCTTAGGTTTTTGCTCGCTTCGGTTGGTGTCAAGTTTTCTTTTTTAGCGCTGTATTAGCAAGATGGCGGTTGCAAGGCCAAACGAAAACGTTGGTGACGACTCCTATTTGGTTTGGTGCCGGTGTACCACTTATCAGTGATCAAACTCAGAAGTACGCATTTTTGTAGTTGTCCCCTCTCCTTCTTCTTTCTAGCTGTTGGCGGCTGCCCGGGGATTTAACGTCTTTGTAGGGCTCCATTTCTATCAGTATGCACGAACAACAATGTCGAAAAAGTATTTACGGGACCCCTCGGTCTATTGCGACAGGTGGTGGTGGTGGTGGGGGGG
>NW_008649251.1:0-490 GCF_000247585.1 Phytophthora nicotianae INRA-310 | reverse complement strand
GCCGACACGCTTGACTCGATCGCCCGGTTCCAACGGGTACTGTTCGCAGCTTGCTACCAGCTTGAGACGGAGGCCTTCAACATCAACCGAAGGGTTCTGGACGTTCTTACCGCCTGCCTCGTTCGGCACTATCCTGTATTAAAGGACTTGAACCCTAAAAGTCCCGCGGTGAATCGATTCGAAACCTGTGTTGCACACGCTGGACGTACGCTTGCGGATCTCCTTGCCTGGTCAGCCCATCTTTCCAAAGCTCGGAACCCCTGTAAAGAAAGTGAAGAACTCGCCACACCACCACGCAAGCACAAATCCAACTCAACACAGCCAAGCCAAGAACAGAAGATCAACGAGCACCAAGCCGCAGTCATTAAACACCTTATCGAGAATTCCAAGCGCCAAGATGTCCGCATGGACATGCTAGAGGCAAAGATAAACGGAGATCCTATAGCTGCAACACACAAAAGGAACAGACAAGATGAAGACGCAGCAGATG
>NW_008649250.1:13823-14398 GCF_000247585.1 Phytophthora nicotianae INRA-310 | reverse complement strand
GACACGGCCGACGCACGTACACTGAGGGGAAAGATCTCGGCTGGGTAGATCCAGCACACGGGTCCCCACGAGATGGCGAAGTTGAAGACGAAGAAGGCTGAACCGAGGCAAATGAACCAGCCACCCACTTTGGGACAACCAGCGTCGTCGACATTACCATCACAAATGGCGGTGAACAGGATAGCAGCGAACAGGTGACCAGTGACCATACCGACGGCACCGATCAGTAGCAACTTGCGTCGTCCAGTGGTATCCACCCAACGCATAGCCGGGATGGTACTCAGGAAGTTGACGCCGGAGATGAAGAAGGCCGAGTAGATACCAGCGTTGGTGATGTCCTTAAAAATGAGAGCACCGTAGCTCATAATGGGGTTGATACCCGTGGCCTGCTGCAGTACCTGGAGTAGCATCGCAATGACGACACGCTTGAAGATGGACGGCTCGAGCAGCTCAGCGAGTCCCTTCTGAGCCGCCAACTCCTCGTCAACTTGGTCACCGATCACCTGCAGCTCGTGGCCGACGTTGTCGGTCTGACGGAGACGCTTGAGCACGCGCTCCGCCTCCTCCTTGCCCTT
>NW_008649250.1:8301-9228 GCF_000247585.1 Phytophthora nicotianae INRA-310 | reverse complement strand
CGAAGTGGAAAAGCTGATGACCAAGTGGGCGGAGGCGAGTTTGGGCTATGCAGAAAGCGGTAAATTGGAGAATGAGCGGATGGATCGGTGGGCTGGATTTGACGTCGTAGTTCTGGGGATTGGATCAATAGACTATGACACTTTAGTAGGCAGGAGTACTGCATGCAGTGGGAGAGCTTCCTTGCCGCCACTAGATTTCTGCCCCAACCAAGATGATGGCCAGTATATTACGTGTAGCTTGGGCCAGTCGGATTTGTGTCAGTGTATAATATGCGTTCAGTCATGGGCAGCGAATCACTTTGAAGCTCTAGCGTGACCTGTTGAAGTTGATGCGCATCAGTTGGGGGTCTCTGTTCACAAGTCTGTGGTTGTCTTGTAAGCGTGAGTAAGTGTATGCCTCTCGGAATTGATTAGGTTAAAGTACAGACGATCCCCTCGACAGTCATAGCAATCTGAGCAACTAATTTATTCCTGTCTAAGTGTATTCCTATCCAAGAATGTACCGCAAAAATGGATCCGAGTACCTTTCTTTAGCTGGGAACAGTGCAAAATATTACAAATGGGGACGATTGATGCTGCTCGTTACTGTAATACTCTTGTGCAGTTATGACTATTCATTTAATTAAGCACCCCAAAACAAGAATATTTGACTTCAAATCTATTCCATTTTTTTTACAACGGAGGGATGGGAGGGAATAATATCTTGGGTTTGTATGCAACTGGTGAACGGGAACCGCTCATTTTTATTTCTGTTGAGGGAGTATTCCAAGCCTAGGGATTACTACCGAGAGGATCGTCTGTAGTGCCCGGCACACGAGTGAGGCTGAAGCTGTGGTGATGTGTGTTACATGTTGCGAGGTTCCTTTATATGTATGACGCGCATGTTCAACTTTACTTGTTGCATTTTAATTAGAGTTAATCTCGTGG
>NW_008649250.1:4064-5646 GCF_000247585.1 Phytophthora nicotianae INRA-310 | reverse complement strand
TGTTCGCGGGTCTGTGCTGCATCTGCGGCGTATTCGTGTACTTCTTCTGCCCGGAGACGAAGGGTATCATGCTGGAGGACATCGAGGAGCTGTTCCACAGTGGACAGCCCAAGTCGCCTGCTTTCGTGGAGGTTAAGTCTCCGCAACAGTCGCTGGCTTAAGACGATTTCTTTATGAGTCGAGTTTGTAGGTAGGTTGTCAATGGCAACTTGTCATTAACTTGACAACAATTCATGGATATATGAAATTCATTTTGATGAACAGCCTACTTGTTATCTTCTTGTCATTATGAGCTTGTGGCACCGCTAAAAGTCGCTTTACCTGAAGGCATTTGTTGATTTTTTGTCAAAAGTTCTCCGAAGCGAAATATTACGGTAATATTGCATGCAACAAATGGGAAGTAATCTATTGCTTAAAAAGCGTTTTGTCAAATGCAAAAAACGTTTTGGCAGGCTTTTTATTTTGTCGCGTCGAACAACAAAATAGTTGACCACGTTCTACTTCTTCTGGTGGTTCACGAATCTCAGGGACAGCAGAGCCAGCACACGGTAGATGACGAGCAGCCCGACGCTGAAGCCGAAGTTCTCCCAGATGTCGCCGTGCTTCATGTTGAACACGGTCTCCAAGTAGCTTTTGACCGTCATGTCGGCGGGTAGGGAGGGTGGAAGCCCCGTCATCACGTCGCAGCCAATTTCTGAGCCATCACCGTCGCTGGGGCAGTCTCCGAACACGATAGCGGCCACCAAAGCCAGCACGTATCGGTGCGGGGTGATACGGTACAGCCACTTGTAGCCCGATGGGATGGCAGCGCCGGGAGGGTTGAAGCCGTTGAACGTCAGGAAGATCATCTGCATTAGGATGCCGAAGACGGTGGCCACTTCGACCGTAGGCATCACGTACGCCATGAGCTGGCCGAAGCAGGCTTGCCACATAACGTGCAGCGAGAGATGCACCCAGTAGGCGAAAAAGTTGGTAGCGCCCGTGAACCCGACCATCGGGAAGAACGGCACCATAAACAGCAACGTACAGAAGAACACGTACGGGATCTCCACCACCGTCGCAGCCACAAAGTACCATAGTGCATTGTACGTCTGCGCCGCACGCTCGCGGTAGAAGGCCAGTCGGTCTTCCGATGAAATGGGCACCACACTCGTGAACGAGACGAAACCAATGAAGGCGGTAGTGCAGAACAGCATTCCCATGCCTGAGTTGATGCCAGCGTAGGAACTGTACTCCGCGTCGATGTATGTGATGCCGAAGACGAGACCCAGCATGAGAAAGATGGCAAACCGCGTAACGTTGTACGACGCAGTGCGCCAGTACATCCTGAAGAAGCGCTGGAGAAGGAATCTGGCCTGGGTCAACTCTGTCGCGGCGCGCTTGTCGCTGAACTCTAGAGCAGGGATCGTTGGTGATGGACGAGATACACCCTCGCGATCCAAGTTAGACTGAAGGTATGTGAACTGCTTGCTGGCCTGGAAGATCTTCACGAAGTCCGTCTTGTCGCCGTTGCTGTTGCCCACACCTGCGCCGATCACCTCCAGCATCCACGTCGCAGGGTTGTAGTTGTCCTCTAGCTTTG
>NW_008649250.1:0-1384 GCF_000247585.1 Phytophthora nicotianae INRA-310 | reverse complement strand
AGCGAAGACTTGCCGGATCCAGGCTGCCCTAGCACGAGCGTGATGGTACCTGGCTTGAAGACCCCGCTGACGTCCTTAAGGATCTGCTTCTTGACCGTGTGCTTCTTGGCGCCCATACTTCGAATGCTCTTCATGAGCTCGTTAGTGAGCGTGGGTAGTTCCGTCTTGACAACGGTCTCATCCTTGACAACAATGTCAGCCGAGATGGAGACGTTCTTGAAGCGTACTTCCATTTGCGGGAGAGCCTTTCCTAAAGCCTTTTCCATGCTGGAGGCGACGTGATCGTGGAGCGCTAGTGGTCCCTGCGCCATGAGCGTCTTGCCGTTGTCATAGGCGATGGTGGCTCGCATCGGTTGATCGAAAGCGTCAAAGTGCTTATCAGCCATAGTGCGTGTCGCTCAGGCCTGTGGTGTCCGAAGGCTCAGTTGATACCAATGAGCGGCGAATGCTCGATCAAAAGTTGTTGCTTGGGTTGCTGTTCTCCAAGTTGTCGCTGGGAATGCGCAAATTGAAAAATGAGCTGTTTATTGAGACGCTAACATCAAGAAAGGCAGCTAATGGCATCGCTTGAGCGACCCGGGGTTGGAAAACGTAGATATCACGAGTGTGAATGATGACGGAATGTGTCACGTCGAGAAACAAGCGATCAGTGGCATGGAGAAAACAATTGCCTGCCTTTAAAGATCACCGATATTGACAGATTACTACGTGGTTAGGGTATCAATGGACAAAGCAAAATGATTATGTAGGTGAGTTTTCTACCGCCATATCTTCAGTTTTGGTGGCCATGAAGGACTGATCCTCCAACACAAGGACAGAGATAATAGTGAAGTCGGACATCGGCGTCGTATTGTTTTGGTGCTGAACTTTACACACGGCTCACAACAAGAAGGGTGTGCCGAATAGAATACTTCGTAATCCGGCACCAGCATGAACAGAAAGCCGTCCTCCTTCGTTTCGATTCGAAAATGTGTAAGTAATGCATAGTATCTAACAAGTTGGCGGAATTTAGTGCCAAAGAGATACCCACTCATCTACTGTAGCATTGCTATCAGTTGATGAGATGCTGGTTACGCCGACCGGACCTCCACCTACCCGGCACATCTTAACGGGTACACAAGCAATACCTACTGATATTATACACCACATAGGTTGATCAGGGCCCCATCGTCGAGGCTGGTTATATTTTGTAAGGATCAATTGTAGATATCAGCAATACATCACCAGCTTACACTGGCTGCTCAACACACGCTACTTGGTGGAAGGAGGAGGGTTGTACTGCCAACCAACTCGTCAGTTGGCCTAGTCTGGGAAGTTGTTGGCTACGCCAAAAATATGGTTTTCGAAGGACTGCCAAGAATACTCAGGACAACAGATAAACGGT
>NW_008649249.1:8615-10923 GCF_000247585.1 Phytophthora nicotianae INRA-310 | reverse complement strand
ATCAAACCGCCCACTACGAAGGCGATCCAGGACGCCGTGATAACCCACGACTTGTCGTCGAAGACGTGCTCAACGACCATTGCGACTGCTACGCCGCCGGCCACGAAGCCGACAGCGAAGAGCGTCGCTCGGAAGAGACGATAGCCCATGGCCACCATTACGGCGCCGACTGCAATCGCAGCGATGGCCAGAACACTCCCACCGACCTTGATGCCGTCCGTGGAGTCGAAGAGAGACTCGACCGTGTCGCTGGCCGAGTCTGTAGCGTTAGCCAGCATGGACAATTGGCTCACCATGAGCAGGAAGAACGTCGACATGGCAGTCGACATGGTTCTGAGTATTTGTGTAACGTGTGGGAAGAGGCTTATTCACGTGAGGGTGAATTGAAAAATGATAAGAGTCGAAGGTGGCGGTACGTTTGGCTCGTTTCAGTAGCTGAGACGATGGGTAATTTTTACTGTTGGACACTGCGGTTTTAACACATCAGAGCAAAATGGATTTTCAAGATCATTTCTGAAAAAAAAAATGTAGGTTCACTTTTCTGAGTGGATACCGTAGTGCGGTGCCAATGTATGCGAGCCCTTCCCATCATGCTGCCATTCCATCAATCCACTGCGCGCCAGGTGGTTTGGCATGCACTGTTCAAACATGTAGGACACAGCTATTTTCTAGGTGACCATGGCCAAAAGAGAGAGCTCTGGTGGATTCGTGCATGGCCGCGGTCACTATGCGATACAGCACGACGGTCTACGAACTCAGCGTACGTCATCGGAGCGCCGGACGACTCGAGCCTCAAATGTGTCCTTGATCTCGTTGGAATCGTCGGCTGAATATTTCCATGCGTACATTTGCAATGCCAAGTTTTTTGACGAATACTTAAAGTCGTACTTGAGGTTCCTATTTTGCTAACGTCAGTTGTATTGTAAACGTCAACTTTCCCCGATGAAGAGCGTTATCATTGAGCTACCCCCAGAATTTGCCAGACTCTAGAGGAGGGGGGAGTCAGACTGTCTAACACTGCAAGTGTCCGAAAATATGGTGGACAAGTTGCATCACCCATGCTACCTTTATGATATGTCACAAAGTTACAAATTATGCTACTTTTCTTTTTTTTGGCATAATTGGACAACGTAGTTATGGAAGAAATACATTTACGAAGCATTGTACGCTATGGCACTGCAGAGTTCTGGCTTATACGGATCCTTCAAACTTGCCTTCCGTCTCTCCATCATGCTCGTCCTTATCCTCAACATCTTCCTTCACAAGCGCACCGCTCTCCAGTGTATCGTCTTCCGAGGCCTCCTCGTCCGCACTGGCCTCGGCAGCCATAGCCACAGCAGCTTCATCCTCGTCGGTCGAGTCGCTGGCACTTCGACTACGGACCTTACGGACAACAACGGCAAACGCCACAGCGACGATACCAACGAAGCCACCGACTGCTGCACCGAACTCAATGAAGTGGTTGGACGTCTCCTCGGCCTCTTCGGCGTTCTCACTAGCCAGAGCCACACTCTCGTCCTTCACCTGCTGCTGCTCCACAGTCACAGTGTCTCCAAGAGAACCAGAGCCAGAGCACGACTCGCTGCCGTTCACGTAGTCCACGACGTTATCAATTGCGTTCTGTGCAGCGCTCTTGGCACTGTCATAAGCATCCTCCGTCGCGCTCTTAGCGCTGTCATAGGCATCCTCAGTAGCGTTCTTTGCGTGTTCGTAAGCGTCCTTCGTGCCGTTCTTCACGTGCTCAACGGCATCGTCCACAGCACTGGAAACGGAGTCCACAGCGTCATCGACCCAGTTCTTCTTCTTCTTTTTCTTGTCCGTCACTTCATCATCGTACGAGTCATAGGACTCCTCGTTTTCATCCAAGTCGTGCACATCCACCCACTCCGCGTTGGAACCCGAGGCTGAGTCTGAGTCTGAGCCGTTGAAGAAGTCTTTGATGTCATGGTAAGCGTCCTTCGTACCGTTCTTGACGTGCTCGTACGCGTCTTTCGTGCCGTTCTTTACGTGTTCATAGGCATCCTCCGTGGCGTTGGCCACCTGGTCGATAGCGTCGCTGAACCAGCCCTTGTGGTGCTTCTTATGCTTGTGCTTAGCTTCCTGCTCCTCGCTTTCACTGCCTTCATCCGAGTCGCTCTCACTGCCTTCGTCTTCTTCGCTGTCACTGCCTTCCTCCTGTTCTACATCGTCGCTACCGTCGTCAGAGTAACTCTCGCTTTCTTCTTCCTCCTCTTCGTCTTCAAACTCCACGGAGCCATCAAATGATCCTGACGCGGAGTCCTCAAACTCCACAGAGCCGTCGAACGAG
>NW_008649249.1:4086-6040 GCF_000247585.1 Phytophthora nicotianae INRA-310 | reverse complement strand
GAACTCCTCGTACGCCGCACCACAGAGCCAGAGCCACGGTCTGCCGCGGTCCAAACCGAGCTCCTTCAGTTCGTCGTCTTCCATCGGCAGCAGCCACTCGTCGCAGAAGCCTCCGCACCCCATGCGCAAGCCATCCACCAAGGCTCTGATCCTGCAGCAGAAGCAGCAGGAGGATCAGCAGCGAGCGACGCTGGCCAGAGCTGACACAGCGGACGACGCGCTGCTGAGTCGGGCGACGTCAGAGACCGCACCGCAGTTGACAGCGGAAGAGGCAGCAGCGGCGCTTCGAGATCGCTCCAACTCGCTGGCGGTCATGGAGTCTATGCGCTCACATCTGCCAGGTAATGGTCATACTATGAGCGTGAAGGCTACAACCAAGCTCAAGAAGGAGATGGCCAATGCAGCCCAAGTAGTCGAGACGTTCCTGTCCCCGAAGCTGCTAAAGGACCAGTCAATTCCGCATGAGTTATTGGCGGAAGCCTATGGCCTGGTGTTTGTGACCATGTACAAGGTGGGTTTCTTGCTCTCAGGCAAGATTGGAACAGGTTTTGCCATCTCTCGTACGACCGGAGGATGGTCAGCGCCCAGCTTCTTAACTTCGGGAGGTTTTGGCTTTGGTATGATGGCGGGCGGTGAAGTTGTCAACTACATGATCGTGTTAAACTCCAGGAGCGCCGTCAAGGTCTTCACACGTAATGGCCAAGTACAGTTGGGGTCTGAACTTGACATAGCTGTCGGGCCTATTGGTCGCGCCGCTAGCGCTTCCCTCAATGTCGGGGCAGGTGGCGTTGCGCCAAACTACTCGTATAGCCACAGTAAGGGCCTTTACGGGGGCATTGGACTCAGCGGAGCCGTCATTTGTACGCGCAAGTCACTGAATGCGAAATGTTACGGGCCGAATGTTACAGCGCGGCAACTTTTGGGCGGAGAAGTGGCGTGTTCACTGGCTGAGCCGCTCTGGAGAGCGCTGGACAAGGCGCTGGGCATGCAGCGCGAGTACGTGAATGGATTTCCGGTGCTGGCACCTACGTACACTGGCTTGGCGTGCGATGCGTGCGGCCACGTCCACACGACCGAAAGTAGCCGGAATACCTGCGCGAACTGCGGGAACTTGCTGGTATACAGCGTCGGCGTCCACTCTGGTCGACGCAACACCAGTCAGCTCATTGCCTCGACATCGGCAAACCCGGCAGCGTAAGCAGGACCTGCCACTCTGAACGCCCTAATTTTTTCGTATGTGCGCATCGGGCCAAATGTTGCAGAGCGCGCACTATTTTATACTGACAGAAAGCTGACCGAATGAAGTGCTTCTTGTCTACTTAGTAGCAAAAAAAAAAAAGTTGATCATCCACTTCAACATGAAAACGTATTTGAATGGGAGTTTGAATATATCGATTTAAAAAGGTTTTAAAAATATATCGATTTAAAAAGGTTTTAAAAATCGTTTAAAAAAGCGTATCGCATCATGGAGTTCGGCGGCTCGAAGTTCCCGACGATGTCGCCGCGAATAAGTGAGCTCTACGGGGCCAGTAACGGTGCGTTCCGTGTAGGAGAGGCGGATGCTTACGCTCAGGACCTAGACGAGCTCGAGCGTGAAGAGCGAGCGCTGGAAAATATGGTTCAGGAGCTGGTGAACCGAAAAGCCGCAGTTCCTATTGGCGCCAAATTTCACCGTGAAGGCACCGGCAACGTGGCGCAGCAGGTGGCGACAGGTGCTGACAGTTTCAGAGACAGTGATGTGCCTCTGGATCCGGATACTCAGCTCGTACGGTCGAGTTCGTCTGAAGAAGAGCTTGAAGAAGAAATGGACGAAGACGAAATGATGGACGAGGACGACTCCGAAGAGGAGACGACAGGTAGGGCGACCATTGTGCGGGTAGAAAGACAGCAGAGAGACGAAGACCCGTTCACCCGGGATATCGATTCAGGAGATGACTCAATGGAGATGGAGGAG
>NW_008649249.1:0-1436 GCF_000247585.1 Phytophthora nicotianae INRA-310 | reverse complement strand
GCGCCTACTCAAGCAGCTAAAGGGACCCGATGGCTTCCTCTTCTTCCTCCGCCCCCGCCGTATGGGACTCGGCTACGCAGACGTTCCATGGCGGTCAGGACTGGAAGTTCCTGTCCAACTTCGCCGTGGACTTTAGCGTGACCACGAATGCGCTAGGCACGCCCAAGAAGGCGCTGGAGGCCGCTACCCAGGCCATGAGCACCGTGCACCACTACCCACCTGCTGACTTCCAGCCTGCCATCAGCCACTTGGCCGAGTTCCTGTGGCCCGAGAGCTGGCAGCAGAATCTGCCGCTGCTGCTTATGGGCAACGGCGCCAGCGAACTCATCGATCTGGTGATCCGCAGCGTGCAACCTGGGGGCTGGCGTCCCGGCGGCACGCTAACGCAGTACAAGGAGTATGAGCGCTCCAGCAAAGCCGACGGTCGCGAGACTCTTGCTTGGAATGACCCTAAGGCTGCATTGACGTGCCTCGTGAACCCAACGAACCCCACGGGCGACTACATGAACGTGGACGAGATGAAGAGCTACATCGAGACCAACTGTCCCGACAACCACACTATCATCATCGACGAGAGTATGCAGCCGTGGGTGGGTCCTAACTGGCGTGAAGATTCGCTGATCCACCAGCGCGAGTGGGTCAAGCAGCTCAGCGAGACCCGCCGCATCAATGTGTGGGTCATGACGAGCTGGACTAAGATCTGGTCTTGCACGGGTCTGCGTATCGGCAGCGTGGTCGCCCCCACGCCCCAGCACGCCGCTGAGATCAAGCGTAAGCAGGTGCCGTGGTCAGTTAACTCCATGGCGCTTGCCTTCGTGTCCGCTGTGGTCAAGGACGACGCGTACCTGCAGGAGACGTGGGACGTCACGCCCAAGTGGCGGGCTCACGCTGTGGAGCAGCTGTCCAAGCGCTTCCCCACTTGGGAGTTCTTCGGTAAACCTTTCCTGTCATGGATCTGGCTGGACACCAAGTCGGTCGCCACGAGCGAAGAGGCCTGCAAGCTGGCCAAGGAGCACGGCGTCCCTGTGCGTAGCGGCAAGCCCGGCTACAACCTCCCAACGTTCGTGCGCATCGCCGTCCGCAGTCCAGAGCAGACCGCTGTACTGCTCAAGGCCTGGGAGCCGCTTCAGTAAGCTCTCTATTGCCTGCTTCTCTATGCATGTTTGGGTTAGATACGACATGAACATGCAGCTAGCTTTCCAATTGGATTCGTCTGTTAAAATTTCCGCTCTTTACTCCCTGTCCGGCGACATTCGATGGTCCAATCTCTTGAATTTGCCCTCCCAACCGCGCAGCACGTCCGTGTATTTCTCGATCAGGTCGTTCTTCTCCGCCAGCTCCGCCTCGAGGTTGAGAATCTCCAGCTCCAGCTCGCTCTGCTGCTGGCGTCCACCCGCAACTTCTGCGTCTGACTCTGCAGTGGACGTCTCTAGACT
>NW_008649248.1:8009-10770 GCF_000247585.1 Phytophthora nicotianae INRA-310 | reverse complement strand
CCAAAGAACGACACTGCTCGGATGCTGATCGAACAAGCTGTATACGCTACGTTGTAGGCAACAACACAAAGGCGTAAGGACACAAACTGCATCAAATTAAGGTTGCAAAAAGGTGCTTCCGACGACTCCTACTGCAAAAATGTTCGCTAGACCTATCGAGAAAACCCTGGCAAAACACAAAAACCTTAGTTTACATAAGTATTTGCTGCTCATACAGCGACTGCGCGTGCGCTACGCGAATAATATAAGTCGACGTTAACGTCGAATGAGAGGCGCCTTGCTTCTCGTCGCGAGCAACTCTCCACTTGACTCTTTAGAACATGTATCGGGACACAGACCACAGCATATCTGCGTCCTTGGAGCGGAATTCTTCTTCTTCCGCGTCGAACGCTGGCTCCTCGCTCACTGCCGTGACGCTGAGACGGCGCTTGGTAGTGTTGCTGTCTTCGTCCTGCGGGATCATGACAGCTTCACTCAACGGCGTGGCCCACACGATCCGTTCGCCTTTGTCTGAAGTCTCCTCCGACGCCGACTGCGTCTGTCGTTTCAATGAAGGCAGACGAGAAGGCGTCACCATGCCACGAGGCGAAGACGGCGGCGAGATGGCAGCACTGCACGTAAAGAAGCGGATGATGCGCTCCACGAGGCTTCCTCCTGTCTGTCTGCGTAGCTCCGCGACCTCGAATCTTCTGGCTTGCAGTGCCAGCTCCAGTTCCTCGACACGCTGTTGTTGCTGCTTGGCTTCGATCTTCACTTCGTCGAACGAAACTTGCAGTTGCTTAAGCTGCAGCTTGGCCGTCTTGGCTTCTTCCTGTGCTTCACCCAGCTTCTCCGTTACAGCAGCCATACTGTTCATCAACGTCGAATTGTCCTTCTCTAACCGGTCCACATGGATCAGACGTAGCTGTCGGTTAAACAGACCAAAGACCTTCACCTTCAGGTACGCCGCGTGCCAGCGATGACGAGCGAGCGCCTTCTTCTTGAGCTCCAGGAAGCGCGTCCTTGCGATCATCGCACGGACATGAGACTGCACTCGTAGAGCGCTACGCTTGCGACGGACAGTCTCGAACAACCACAAGAAACCTCGTTTGGCCATATACTGCGCTGTGATCTTCTTCCATCGCTTCTGCAAGTAAATCACACGTTGCAGAGGTCCCAGCCACTTGAGCAGCCAGCGCTGCTTAACAGGGAGATAGTTCTTGGCCAGTAACTTGTCCAGCAACACCATCTTATCCTCCGGACGGTCCTGGTACGCGTGCATGATCTGCGCTTGGTGCGACATCCGCGTCCAGAGCTTGTGCATCCGAAGCTGCACGCGAAGCTTACGCACTCGTTTCCTTGCCAGATGCTGACGCACCATACACTGGATCACCGTCGCGCGACGTCGGTAGCGAACATCCTGGAAAATTCGCTTAAACGCGTTGAACGTGATGATGGCAGTGGTGACACTGATCCAGTGTTTCTTGCGTAAATAAAGCAGCAACTGTTGTCCCAAGTTTTCAGTGGTAGACGGCGCCGGGGTGAGAAGTTTATCCAGCAGATCGATCTTGCCAGTACGGAAGAACAAGCGAGTGTCACCCAATCGGTACGCGTTGGTGGGGAAGTCGTAGGCCCATAGAATCGCTTGCGTGAAGAGCTTGTCGTTCGACTCGAAGCGACAGAAAACCTTGAACGGTAATAGGTTACGGTACACGTCGACCACTTCAGCGTACAGGATACGAGTGGGCAGACCGACACGCAGCACTTCGCAGGCTTGGACTGTTCCCGAGCATCGTAGCTGCTCTACGACGAATGGACGGTCGAAATGACCGACCTTCATCTGTGTGTTGGGCTTGATACAGCGCACGAAGTTGCAGCTTGTTCCCTCCAGTTCAGTAGTCAATCCTTTCATCTGTGTGGAGAATAGGTTGGACGTGCTGCCTCCCTTCAGTCGCTTCGAGGACGCAGACCCGCCACCCAGAGGCGATAGCCCAGCGGATTTCAGTGATACAGTAGAAGCTGAGCGCGCACGGTTGCCATTGCGCGTGTTACCTGTCAAGTCTTGTAGTACACGTGAGGTAGAGTTCTTCAACAGCTCCTCGAACTGGTCCGAAATGATATTGTTGTTCTTGTCCACGAACGAGTCGATCGTGTACGACACAGTGCCCGCGTAGTGGCGGATAAGGAACGTATCACGGATATCCTTCGGGTGGGGCGTTGGGAAGCATGGATGACGCTTGAATAAAGTATGCAGACGCTCATTAAGCTTCCGGTCCGACGGCATTGGAAGACGCGACACATTGTCGATAGTGGCAAATAAACCGCCATGACGACTGGCGATCAGGTTCAAGCACTCGCGGTTGTCTGAGTACGCCACAAGGTCACCACTGGGAGCTACTTGTTCAGCTAGGAAGTCGATCTCGTTGTCTGGGTCTTTCACTTTGACCGCTTGGCCAGGGAGAGGAAACGGGAAAGAGAGTGAGTGGTTCGTCGGATGATAAATGTGTTCGCTTTTGTACAGTTCCTGCTCGGCTTCGAAGATGCAAGAGTTGAATAAACTCTGCAGTGTCTCGTTAGCGTAGTTGATAAGCAACTGCTCGAACGAGTTGCGGTTTTTCGGCTCAAAATCTTCAAAACCAAAGATATCAAGCACACCGATGTACGGCACCACGTCGCTACGGAACGAGTCGTAGTCCAGAGCAGCAGCGCATTCCCACATGAGCCACGTGAAGGTATTCTCGTAGATAGTTTTTGCAATTGTATCGCGCGAGTACACGGCATT
>NW_008649248.1:3461-5754 GCF_000247585.1 Phytophthora nicotianae INRA-310 | reverse complement strand
TGCAACTTCGGACAAGTTGCCATATTTCCAGCAAGATGACATCCCTGCCAATCCAGCAGCCTGTCGCCTTAGTATCGTGACGCATTCACTCATGCGATCAAGCTGCGCTGTCGTGCGCGCATATATCCTAGACGGTTACGAGGCTGTAGCGTTCGATAGCGAGTGTCTAAGCCGGTCAAAAAGGCAACTGTGTTACAGTATCGGCGTGACTCACGACCAGCAAGCCACTCAAGCCAAGTGCCACGATCTTAAACTGTGGATGGAGTTCATCCACCAGCCCAGGAAGCAGCCGCAGCCATGGAAGGAGCCGGGGTGGCACTGAACGTCGCGTTGCGAGCGCCATGAGTGCCATGTGAGACCAAAGCAGGATCCTGGTCCGACGGAGATGTCACCACCAAGCGGAGATCCAGCGCTGCTTCGTCGATTTCCATTTCGGTGGTGGCAAAAGTGGCATTGCAAAATACGATCTAACTTCTGACGTTCACTGAGTTCTCAGTCAAGGCCTGTGTGTGTGACATTCACAGTATGAATGCGTATGAATCAAACGCACTACAATTGCTGACGAAAACGATCTTTGGAAAGAAAAAATGTACTTCGCCAGAACCATGATTTATCAACTTTTTGTATTCACTTCTATTTCATTTTACACCATTTAGCCACACCTAAAACTTCACGCATGACAACTAGCTGACATTGATTCGAACATGCAGAGTCAAGTGGCCACCTCGCGACGCCCTCGGGACCCACAACAAGAGCGAGCCCCCTCCTGATCCCGGAATACCAATAAAATTTGGTCGCCAGCGATCAAGATACAACGTTTTATCTTCCAGCTTCGCGACGGTCGAATTCCACGTCGCCCTCCCTCCTGCAGCCACTGGCACTTTGGCGATTGTTTTGCCACCCGAGTGAATCACAACCTTCACGTCCTTTATATCCGAACTGGTGAAGATGAGATTCACCTTGCCATCTCCTTTCTTCTTCCATGTGCCGTAGCTCCCGACAAACGCTTCGTCTATCGTCTGAAGCCCCAGTGCGTCATACAATGAGCCGTCATCGATCTCACCGATGAAAGCAGTGGGTCCGCACGTTGGTTGAACAAATTGAGACGCCAGCCACACGATTCGTGTCGGGTCAAGCCCCGAAAACATCACCAACCCGTAGTTTGTCACCTCCAACATGTACTGTTGTTCTGCGACGAATGCTCCTTTATTCGTAGTGGCAGTCGTGACAAGCTGCTCGACGATCACGCCAAATGTTTTCCTTAGTAGATCTCGCGTCTCATACGCTGCTTGCTTGGTTTTATAGGATAACAATTCGTCCATACAGTTATTAGTTGCTTCGGGGATTTCCTTCAGTACAAGTGAAGACCTGCTGATTTTCACTCGGATATCATTGATTGTAGCGCCGGGATATTTCTTGCGAACGCCGTTGACCGAGAGAATGACGTGGTCTGTAAGCCGCTTGAGTTGATATCCACACGTCGAGTTGGTATCCATGAGTTCTTGCAGTTCATCCACACTGGAGCTGGAGGAATTGAGGACACTGACGTTGTACAGTAAATTATACACATTTTGCGCAGACGAAAGAATCTCGTCGCCGTTGACGATAACCTGCTTGACAATGGCTTCCACAATCATCATCACAATACCGGAAAACACCAAAGTTGGCGGCACGTGGAGCCCTAGACAATGGCAAATTGCTACTGGCAAGTCCACGATAACGACATCGGATTGGTACGCCACCGCGAGGATTTCTTCCACCGCTCCTTGAGGCGCAGTTGTTTGCTTAAATCTGATGTAGTAGATAAGAGATCGGAGCACGCCGACGATGTTCGCGGCGCAGAAGAAATTCCGTCTGACGTTCCGATAGACCGAGATGACAGTGCCGAGGATACCTGCCGTTGCCACATTAACCACCGAAGCCAGCACAGCTACAGCCTTCTGCGCTATCTCCAGAGCACAGTCGTCATTTTGAGGAATACATTCCAAAAAGCAGTTGACGGGGTACGCTAGCGGACATTCAGCGATGCAGGTGCCATCGACTGGGTCGTACATGGTGTAGCCTGCAGGACACACTTTACTGCTGTTATACGGCACCATTTGCCTGTAACACGCCGTATCTTTGGCATTACCCAGAGTAGGGCCCACCCAGTTGCGAATTCTCTTGCCAAACCAGTCATTTCCCATATTATCTGTGAGGTTCGTCGCCTTTGCTGATCTCCGCGTCCAAATGACTCCAAGTTGATCCACTTCTGCCGCTGCTCGACCGAAAAATCCGCTGAGTTGGAAACCTT
>NW_008649248.1:0-1071 GCF_000247585.1 Phytophthora nicotianae INRA-310 | reverse complement strand
AATCCGCTGAGTTGGAAACCTTCGGGTGCAACCACAGTTGTGTTGTTTTCGGTTGTGGTTCCCCCAGAGACTGAATTATCTTCACTAGTGACAAATTTAAGATAGAAAACTCTCGTGCTCGTCCCCTTCTTGGCCCAATGGATCTCCATTGAGGTGACATACTCGCCGTCTTCAAGTGTAAGTGTATTGTCTGTTCCTCCTGAACCGCCATGGTTTAGCGTCAACTCAGCGGGACTTGCAACTTGGAGCGTTACTGCGTCAACCCGGTCGCCGGCACGGATTGTGAGAGAGCTCGCCACTTGCCCAAACTTGACCGAGTTGATATCTGAGAACGCGACTCCATTAGACCCACCGAGAGCTTCGCTTAGCTGGATGTCTTCAGCTGCAGCTGCATGCAGTACACTGATAGCCACGACGAAGACCAGGAAAGCCTGGAATATCGGCAAGGACGGCATGTCGACGAATTTGACGTGGTGCTTGTGATAGCTTCGTCAGAGAGCTGTTGATCAGCGAAAATGATGTGGGAGACGTTCCTCTCGTCGCGAATTTGCCACCAATTCTGGCGAAAAGTACGACCAGAAAAATACCTTGGATAGGACGCGGGATCTGCAACCGATGCGTGATCGCGGGCGTGACAGTGCACTCCGGCTAGTGGTGACCGCTGCGAACAGCTTGCAGTCAACTGCCTTCTACAAGTTGTAGTTCTTCGCATTCCACTTCAAAGTTGCCAAAATGTGATACTGTTCTTGTTTTTGTAAAGAATACTTAACAATGGAGAAATGGAATTTTCGTCACATGAGTCAAGAGTGACTTCGCGATTGTTTCTTTACATTTGGATATAAAAAAAGATAAATTCGTGTTTGTTAGATAAGACGCTGGTACTAGCGTAAAGAGGAAGCTCTAGCTCTAACGCGATAGCTTAGCTTGCGTTGATTCGGACATTCAGAGCCAAATGTCCACCCTTGGAAGACCTCGGTACCCACAGCACCAGCGATCCTCCACCTGACCCTGGAATTCCAATAAAATTTGGCCGCCATCGATCCAGATACAGCGTCTTGTCTTGCAGCTCGG
>NW_008649247.1:8675-11001 GCF_000247585.1 Phytophthora nicotianae INRA-310 | reverse complement strand
GACGCGGTGTTTGGAACCAACTTCACGATTCCAGAAGGTGTGCATCTAGACCTATTCAGCGTACCCGCCAAGCTACCAGACGAGGTTATGAAACTCCACATCATTATGTAGAACAAGATCGACGAAAACGAAGGAAAACACATCAATCGTGGCCCCACCAAAGGACCTCGAATTGCACCACGCGAATGCTACGAGATCAATCTCCAGCGACGGAAAGCTTTGCCAGCTACTCATATCGCATGGATCAGATGGACCTAGCAGGTGGTACTAACGGTGGTGCAGTTTCAAAGAGGTAGCACGGTTCGGATTCATTTAACGAATATCTTTTGCTTACGTAGCACTGATCTTCAACGTAGTGATGTAGATTCCAAGCGGATTCTTGCCGAAGAGGGATTGGTATGTGCGTCTGGATTGGACGAACTACAGAGAATAACGGGTACTGGCTTATGAATCAGCGAACGGCAAGTTTCTGTTCATTTGGAAGAGCAAGATTTACGAAGAATGGCTAGCGCGAAAAACATAGCGATCGATAGGCTCAGTCGGCCGATTCTAAAGCGCTTACTGCACCAAAGTGACGAAACCAAAAGCGGCGGTGATGCGAGCGACAGCAGAATCAACTAATGACCATCACGAAAGCTCGGCGACGTAGATTCTCGATGCCATCTACGTGTCGATCATATGTGAGTTGACAATACAAGGAAACGAGTACTCGGAGAGAGAGAGACAACCCAAAGCTGAAGCAGCGCACATTGAGCTGACGGATTACGCCCAAGAATCGGCTTTCCAGGCGGATCTATCTGAAGCTTCGACTATTGCACTGGACTACGCTGCTTCGAATGTCCAGAACGCCTAGTTGTCGCCTCAACATCAATGTGGATTGGTGGAAGGCTTGAAGAACAACGAGACGATTATGATCTCGAGTGGTAACGCTTTACCACCACCTGCTCACTGAGTTTTCTGGGACATCGATACGTAGGGTATGATCCGATCTAATAGTGTGCTCTTCGGATCGATATGGCAAAACTTCAAGTTGCTCAAGAAACTAATCGACGCAAACCTCATGGCTTTTCCGGACAGTCTGTGGGTCTCGCCCGTCGCGATAGGCATTAAGAAAAGCGGTGTTGACATTAGATTATGGATAGACATCCAGTTGGTCTACGCGGTGTCGGCGATTATAAATTAGGCAATCCCTGTAGTCGACGACTTGATCACCGCCCTGGTGGCATACCATGGGTTTTATGAAGCAATGATCATTTGAGATACTTACCAAAATACCCAAATGCGCCAGAACACCTCTAGCAATCCGGAATTGTGCGGCAAGCTTGATGGCCAAGGACAAGCACCAGGGGTCAAACCCACGCCATATTAAAGGAGGTCAATGAGCTCAGCTAACTTGACCAGTTGAGCTGTCAGCACCAACGTTTGTGGTCAGATTGGCAAACTTTGATATGTTCGGTCCCCGTCTCAAGAAATACGACTGTTCATTTCTACGGTACCTACGCAATTGCTCACTAGACGCTGCTAGTGGCGCCTGGAAATTTTCTGTTTCGCACCGAATTAGATAATGTCTTGATTAAAGTAAACTCGAAAATGTGTAAAACGGATATGCTATTGTAAGCGTCTCGCATTCTATGATTAAGAACAGGGCGCATATAAGCACAAACGAGACTCATCGAATCGATAGTGCATCCATCGACTGAGAAAACGGGGATCTTCTATTGGCTGGGAACACGGTAGACCACAGCCATAACCTGTCCGGCTTTTAAACCCGTCGATTAGGATGCTACCATCTTCAATGCGAAACATGCGGCGCCAGCTACCCATACGTATCACCAAACGGAAGGAACCCACGCGGGGACGCGTGCAAAGAGGATGCAATCGCCCAGTCCTTAACATATAGTTAGTGAGGTGGACCCGAGCGATTTTTTCCTCGTAAACACCACGACATCTCGACACCAATAAGCGCGCTTCACTGCGATGCATTGCCTCGCTCTTTTTCTCCTCTCTTTGCGCTTTCGGAATCTGATCTTCTATTTTAGTTCTGTCAGAATGCTCATGCTGTCGTTCCAGTGTTGGTGCCAAATCTCGTAGCCGGTTTTCGTGTTGCGTTCAGGGCTCCTCAAAATGCAATATCATATTGATTGCAGGACAGAGACCTCGCCAATTAATAGCGGCATTATTTTGTATATTGCGCCAGTATGCCCTTGACACCATCCATCACTAGCGCCTCGTCGCCGTCGTATCTCACGGCGACGAAATCTGCGGAATTGAGCAAAACGAACACGCTCAGCAGACTCAGGAGGGTGTGTGTGTGTTGGGGGGGGGG
>NW_008649247.1:5140-5870 GCF_000247585.1 Phytophthora nicotianae INRA-310 | reverse complement strand
CTTGGCCGGACGACTGGACACAGAATGCGAACGAGACCTCGGGTGGCTCGCGGGCGATATGGCGTGGGCCGCCGAAGGTGAACGCGCAGGCGGCCGAGACGTCGAGCGGCGAGAAGCTAGGCTGGAGCGTGGACGAGCGGATGCCGGCGAGTGCGAGGCAGTTTTCTGACGCTTGGACTTCGGCTTGGTCCTCCAAGCCTTTGGCATGTGGATACCTCGACGACTGGGAGTTGGGCTTGAAGCAGCCGCAGCCGATTCTTCGCCAGTGGCAGCTGCCGACCATACTCTACTACCTCGACCAGATGGAACTGGAGTCTTCTCTTCAGATGAATCCTCGGAGCTACCATCGTCACTTCCATGGCGACTACGCTTGGAGTGCAGCTCTGAACTTGTTGAGCAGTCTTGGCCAAGGCTTCAGCAGGGGCGAACGGATCTTCTTGATCGCCTGCCTCTTTCTGGAATTACAGGGGAGTGAGGAAGGTGCCCTGGTCAAGGCCGAGTGTTGAAAAGGTCGACCTCGGCAGCTCAAAGGCCTGCAGCACGAAAGAACGAACTCTAGTTAGCTTAGCAACGAGTGATCGGACGGAACATCAAGAACATCAGCTGACCTAGATGGCAAGAGCAAGAGTGTTAGGATCCATGCCGGCGAAGCTAACGAACCCTCGGAGAGCGCGGTTGGTCCGGAGTAAGTGCAAATTGCGGTCTTTTAAATCGGCGATCAGCGCAGCAG
>NW_008649247.1:0-2315 GCF_000247585.1 Phytophthora nicotianae INRA-310 | reverse complement strand
CGTACCTTATTCTGGGCAATACTGATTATATTTTGTTTGGTTGGTTTAGAGTTGAGATCTAATGCGGAAAAGCAAATACTGACGAAGAAAGTGTGGCACAGAGATCCGTGGTGATGAATTTAAGCAAAGTACTGCGTGGACAGCCTGCCCAACGACTTGTCTGTACAGACAACTTCTATACTTCAGTACCTCTGTCGCACAAGCTGTTGAGTATGGGGCACTCGCATGTTGGGACTATCAGGAAGGTCCGTACGGGGTGTACAGCATCAAGTTCAACCAGAAGCGGCGGCCGAAGCGTATGCGTCGAGGTATATATCGTTTGGCAGTGTGGAAAAAACACCCAGAGATAGTTGCGCTCACGTGGATGGACAACAAGCCCTTGCGTTTCCTCGCCACCGGTTGCTCCTCTCAGCTTGCCCAGGAAGGCAGACGGCTCTGTGATCACGGTACCCTGTCGGTAGCTAGTCCGCGACTACGATGAAGCTATGGGGTGTGTAAACGTACATGATCAGCTGCGGCTGCAGCGTTACTCCATACAGCGGTCGACCAGAATGCGCAAATACTACAAAACAATATTTCTCGGGCTGGTAGACATCGCAATGGTGAATGCGTTTATCGTACATAAGCTGGTAATGAAGCAAAGAAACAAGCCTGTATCAACGCATGCAGCGTTCATGCGGCGCTTCCACGCCGACCTTCGCAGCCAAACAAAGGAGGACTTTACTGATGGCGATGACTTAGAGGACCTGGTCGCAGAGCCACTGCCTCAGCTAGCCCACACACTGGAGAAGACAGAAGAAACGAACGGGGTGAAGCGGAGGCAGTGGCTCTGTAAAGTTTGTTCAGCGCATGCAGGTGCTGGTACTCGTAGCTACAAATCTAGCTTATACTGCGTGGCGTGTTCACGCGACAAGAAGGGGAGAGTGACGCTCTGCTATAGGTTCGTCGTTTGGACCGAGGAAACCAACTCACCTGCAGCCAGATCTGGCACCAGACGTGGAAGAATGGTACGGCGATCCCGGCAGCGCTGCAACACAAGAGTCGCTTTGTGAAAAAGCGCCGGGTAGAGGTTGATAGCGACGCTAGTGAGGAGTAAGCATTGAATGAAAATGTCATTGTGCTGAATGGTTTGCATTCAATGGCTCGTTGCTGTTCAGGGCGAAACGGTTTTGCCGGGTGATCTCAATTGACAGTTATTTTATCCTGATTTTGCACAGCACATCAACATAGATTAATCAATCAGTCACCTACATTGTATCACGTGTCGAGGAAACAGGCTTGCAACAGTGTATATTGTACTGATTTCCAGACATACGTTAATTCATATATTATCTATGCCGGAGAATCCGGGGGTTAATCGAAGTTTTGAGAAAACGGCTAATTTGTGCTTTGAAAACCCAAACAGTCACAAAAGTGAGCTCGTGAGGGCAACGATAAAAGCGCAACTTTCTCTAACGATGCCACTCCGCCAGCTCCCACCTTTACCTTCGCCCTCGCTGTCGATTTCAGCCACGGCGCCCTCATCCAGCGGTGCGCTGCCAACCAGTGCATCTGAATCCAGCAGTGAGTGACCTACGCAGCGGAAGCCCCGATGCCTCACAACAAGGTGATATCTAGCTTGTGCAATACACAGCTGAGTCTGACCAAGAGGCAACCGAAGACGGTTGCTTGAGAGAAAGCGAGGACGAAGCCGACAGCGACGAGTTAGATGATAACACCGACGAAGACTGGAGCGATGAAGATGCGGAGGTTCTGGCTGGAGAGCGGGAACGAAGAAGTGGACATAAGTATCAATTTGTTATCCAGTATGATACTGATGCCCATGACGAAACAGCATTTTACTAATAGCCCAATAGTCACTAATGCGAATTTGACCACAAAAGCCGCTTTATAAAAATGTTCGGCATTCTTTCAGATGAAACGGACAGCACCAATGGCTCCGCCGCCAAAATTTACGTCTAGCAAGCCAGTAAAAAAATCGATTTTGGTCAGGGCAGGAGTTTTTTTTTTTATGAGATTCTGCAACTTGTCAGATTTCGGTTCTAGAAGCTGCCAAGCGGCTCAAAAGAAAGAGTAGACGTTCATCTTTCTAAAGGTGTGCCAAAATCGCGATTCGTGCTTAGTTACGCTAGTATCATTTTGTTTACGGCCGTCTCGTCATCACACGGAATAATCAAAACACAGCAGCTAACCCCTCTTGCACAATCTTGTTTACAATTTGGCGCTATTCGAGGAGATGTCCATTCATAAGCTTTGAATCAAGACTGGCAAAAGCGGACCCCCATTGCCTTTTGCCAGTTCACAAGTTGCCACGG
>NW_008649246.1:7826-10221 GCF_000247585.1 Phytophthora nicotianae INRA-310 | reverse complement strand
AAACATAACTTAACTACGCTTTTTGCGACGCTCAAGCTGAGCCACAGGGCTTCCTGACCGGGGTTACTGGGCTTCGAAAAGTTACTTAACTTTAGAAGGAAATAGAGTTCTTATACACTTTGCCGGCAATTTCTCGGTGTAAAAATCTCAAGAAAAGATTGATACAGTATCCTAGAAGATTTTGTTTCCGCGTGTACAGAGATTTGCCTTGAAGTAGCAACCGCTTATTCTGCTTGTTGCTTTTCACGTCAGAACAACGTGAAGTGTAAACTTGCAGCGTAAATGTAGCACAGCATGGACAAATAGTGTTTATACTCGAAATTGTTCAACAACGACCAACAACTGGTTAATACGTGTCACGAAAATAACAAGATTTGATTAAGTTGACTGAGTTTCGGATTTTAAGGATTGACTGTACCGAAACTACCACAAGCTACTGAAATGAGTCAGCTTCCACAGCTACAATTTGGATCGCATATTGTACCTGTAGTGCAAGCATTGTAATGTTCGCATAGGTGTTTATTGGTTTTGCAATGTAGATATCCCTAACCGCCGAAGTCTGGATTGCAGGGACCAGGTAGTATCTGACTGAAAGGTTTCAGCTATAACAGTGTTGTTTGTTGACAAACGTTAGTGTTCTTAGTGGACTGCTAAGTCTTTTGTGATGCCGGAATAGACGTGGGACCATACTAAACACACAGTGGGAGTCAGTAGAAAACGACCTGAAACGAAAGTTACGTCGGTCAGTTATTCTTCTGCCCAGTGAATGGTTCATTCAAGGCTCACCAAGCAAGACAATTGCATCCAGTATCCGTATATACTTCACAGAGTTCCTCAGCGCCTTACGCTGAACATCATAAGGTTAACCTGCATGGTGTTCAGAGGTAATCTTTATGAAGGCTATGCCTAATAGTAGTGTTTCTGGTGGCTAGCTGTTCTCATAACAGCGTAGTTTTCGACGCTTTGTAGAAGTATAACTGGAAGATTTTCGATCAGAAGACGCCAACTGGCAGCGTTTCCTTTGAAGGAGAACTTGATCAATTTCTGAGCGAGTGCGACTTCCTTTACAGTCGTGGTTTGCTACGCGTACGCATTGAATCCTTCGTACTTGAATAGTACATGTACTTGACAGTTCTCGTTGGAGTAGATGCGTTAGGGCTTCATCAACATTTTCAATAACAACACGCTAGCGCTGCCATTCATCGCTAGGAGCGTAAGCCTCTGCAACCCCGTGAAAAATATCTCTCTTTAATTGAGGTTCTATCTGTAGCGAATTTCCCTGATACACGACGTTCCTTCATGAACGTAAGGCTGCGCGTGCTGCCCTTAGTAAGAACTGGAATAAGGCCAATAGGACTGGTCTAAGACGCTCGATCAACACGTTACAACAACCTTTTCTCTATTGATATGCTTCATGCCTATTATTAATGGCAATGGCTGCATGAAGAGAACCTCACTAACATGACCTGTAATGCAGTAAACCGACTCTATAATGCGAGGCAAAGAATGTGAGCACACTTCGTGGTCCGAGAGGTTGTGCTCAAGTTCCCACAACTCCCAGCATGCGAGTCGAGTCGTTCCTGATTTGATAGAAAGTATTTCTAAATTGGCTTCGTTCATTTTGCAGACAATACGAACATTTCAACGTATATGACTCTTTAAGAAATACTTCAAAGTATATGACCACGGCAGTGAGGTCTTATAACTCTCACTAGTGATGCCAATAGATGCACTTGTTATTGTCCTTAATTAAACGACACGGAATATTTACTGCAGAATGTCTAGATCAACAAGCCCCACGTAACATGAAATGAATGGTAGCAGAGTGTAAGCAACAATTATAGATTTCTAGAGGTTTTGGTCACATACTGTACTGATCAAGTACGCGTAATATCTCCTGAAACTAGCATGCTTCACAACCACTCCGAAAAAAACAATCATTTTTTAAACGTCGAATTTGCTGAAGCTTCCTGGGAAGGCCCGATCAGCATCCACTCGTTGCTGTGTAACACCACTGGTGTAGCTAATCGTACAATACAGAAGAGCAATGGCTCTTCTCGACAAGAAGAAGACGAAGAAGTCACTTGTTGGTCACTCGATGCATTTCAAGAATGAATTCTTTCTCCCTGTTTCTCTGTTGGTTTTGTCACACAGATACTGTAAGTACCAACTGCCACATCATAATTAACGATCGGTACACAACCTGAACAGCCCCACCTACTGGTCGTTGATATCCTTGGCTTTTCAAACTGCTCCTTGGACATAAGCCCCATGACTTCTCTGTGTTTCTCGAATGCTGGCCTTGGTAGCGGCTTCGTGAAAGCATCTGCCACATTGTCAACACCTGCAACTCTCAATACAGTAATCTCGTTCATGCTGACACGTTCACGAATGA